>NC_025999.2:12826936-12888958 GCF_000442705.2 Elaeis guineensis | reverse complement strand
TGCCAGCCTCTGCAGTGAGGTCTGTGACCTCAATAGTAGACTCCTGTGGCTGGGGATGGGCCAATGCAAGGACTTGCCCCTGCAAGTCAAGAACTCTGCCAGTAATCTCCAGACTGTGTCCTCAAGCTGCTGTATCCTGATGGACTGATCTGATATCTGAAACACAGTGGAGATGTGGGGAGTAATGGTCTGATCAGAAGAGGTAGCTCCAGGTGCAAAAGAAGTACTACCCCACTGGCTAGACAGCAAAGAAGCCACACGCTGAATATATGCTCGATCTGATCGTCAGCCAGTCTGAACTCTGAATGAGGTGCTCTGCTCTCTGGCTGATACACTGGTGTGGGCATCCTAGTAAACTCAGAAGGGCCAGCCTCAGTATCAGGAATGAACTGGGTATCTGGTGAAGCTGCCCTGAAGTCATGTACAGGAGAAGATGGACCTTCTTCTTCTACTCTGCCTTCAGTTCTGTCTTCAGCTCTTTCCTCAGCTCTCTCCTCAGCTCTTTCTTCAGAGCCCTTGATCCAACCACCAACAGTCTTTGTAATTCCCATTCGGTGCAGGCTGTGTTGGTTGAAAGTGTCCACATGTGAGAGCTTGGTAGGTGTCCCCCTCACAGCTAACTCCAAACCTCCTAAATACTCTAAGTAAGGGCCATACCATAAGGCAAGTGTGCCTTGGATCTATTCAAAGTTTCTCTCATGGCCTCTATCATAAGTGCAGGGAGGTTCAGGGGGGTCTGAGTGATGATATGAAACCTGACACATACATCTCTGCCAGATAGTAGATCATGCCTACACTCCTAGGAAAGAAGAGTTTTGTTACAATCTGATGCAGGACCCTCATCTCAATGGATAATAGCTTTGCTTCCAATTTGTTTAAATTTTCTAAAAAAGCTTCTCCTAAGATAATTCTGATCCCTTCTTCTTTAATTGGGAGTTCCATATATGAGTATCCTTCACTAGGCAACTGAAGTATATCTCCCAATATCCTAGAATCCAAGCATATGTCAATCCCCTTGACTGTTGAAGTCACTGACCCGTTTCCATAATGTAGGTTCTGGTAGAACTCTCTAACAAGGTCAACATAGGTGACTTCCTTAAGAGAGCAATAGAGTTTCCATCCTTGATTTTTGATCTTGGTAGCAAAAGTAAGCCTTCTTCTCAAAGAACCGAAAATCTATATTCTTCCCGGTTCTACTTTTCTATCAGAAAGAGGATTCACACTGGGGCTTATGGAGGATTGAGAGAGACCTTGAGCAGGTACTGAAACTGGAGTGGGAACACTGGAAGACTGAACATGCCTTTCTTTCAGACAACTTCCTCAGGCTCACGGATTGATTTCCTTCTTTGGGGAAGTTTCATCTTTGGAGCCATATCCAATAAAGTAGCAGACAAGAAGACTTGAATTGAGAGGAAGAGGGATCACAAGAGAGTAAAGAGGAATTTTAGTGGAGAAAAGAAGTGGATTTTGGAAGTTAGGTGAAGTGCTAGGGCACGTTCCAACCGCGCCAAGCAATGCGAGAAAGTACGAGAAATCTCTTTTCCAAGGAGGCAATTTTTGGTGGAGAGTAGGAGGGAGAATTGCCTCGAGATAAATCCTTGGTTTTGGAGCAAAAAAAGAGTTGGAAAGAACGGCTTTCGGAAGGAAGACGATGAGAAGATGAGTCGTCTCACAAACAGGGTTCCGTTTAAAAACAATGAGCCCGTGGGAAGTTTGTGGGATTTACAAGTTTGCCATTGAGTCGACTCATGGGGGTCGACTCATGAAGTTCAGAAATTCAGGAAAAATGCAAATAAATTCCAGAAAAATTCAAAATTTTGGGAGAAGGAATTTTGCTCAATGATAAATCTGAGCTTTTGGGACCAGGATGGATGTTGAAAACTGAGCTCTAATCAATTCTTTGAAAATTGAGAAATTTTAGGCAAATGGATCTAGAATTTCTAGATTCTCCTAATTTCACAGAATCTATCCTCACTAAGGGCCTTTGTAAAGATATCGGCTAATTGATTTTCAGTACAAACATATTCAAGAATTACATTTTTGTTTTGAACATGTTCTCTTATAAAATGATGTCTTATTTCAATATGTTTAGATCTTGAGTGTTGAATTGGATTTTTAGATAGATTTATGGCACTTGTATTATCACATTTTATTGGTGTTTCATTAAGTTTGATTCCAAAATCTTCGAGTTGTTACTTAATCCACAAGATTTGAGCACAACAACTTCCGGCTGCATGTATTCGGCCTCAGCCGTAGACAGTGCCACCGAATTTTGTTTCTTGCTAAACCATGAGATTAGGTTAACTCCAAGAAATTAGCAAGTTTCACTTGTGCTTTTTCTATCTAATTTACATCCAGCAAAATCAGCATCTGAATATCCTAACAAATTAATTTGTGAGTCCTTAGAGTACCATAACCCTATAGTTTGTGTACCATTTAAGTATCTAAGGATTCTTTTAACAGCATTCAAATGAGATTCCTTAGGATTAGATTGATATCTAGCACATAAGCAAACACTAAACATGATATCAGGCCTACTTGCAGTTAGATATAATAATGAGCCAATCATACCTCTATAGTATTTTAAGTCTATGCTTTTACCTTCATCATCCTTGTCAAGCTTACTTGAGG
Organism: Elaeis guineensis; assembly: GCF_000442705.2. Lineage (NCBI taxonomy): Eukaryota > Viridiplantae > Streptophyta > Magnoliopsida > Arecales > Arecaceae > Elaeis > Elaeis guineensis. Next base: position 12,886,327 of record NC_025999.2, on the reverse strand, counting down.
GACTCATTGGTGTGCCAATTGGTTTGCAGTTCTCCATTCCAAATCTTTTGAGTAGTTCCTTGGTGTACTTGCTTTGGGTGATGGAGATTCCCTCTTTTGATTGTTTGATTTGGAGTCCGAGGAAGAAGGTGAGTTCTCCCATCATGCTCATCTCGAACTCTCCCTGCATAAGCTTAGCAAAGTCTTGACAAAGGGATTCATTAGTAGACCCAAAAATTATGTCATCAACATAAATTTGTATAATTAGCATATCATTTTGGTTTCTTTTAATAAATAGGGTTGTATCTACATTGCCTCTTGAGAAACCATTATTTAGTAAAAATTTGCTTAGCCTTTCATACCATGCTCTAGGTGCTTGTTTTAGACCATATAAAGCTTTATTTAATCTAAAGACATGATTGGGAAAAGCATGATTTTCAAATCCAGGGGGTTGTTCTACATATACTTCTTCAGAAATATATCCATTTAAAATATACTTTTAACATCCATTTGAAATAATTTAAATTTCATAAAGCAAGCATAAGCAAGTAGAAGTCTAATGGCTTCTAATCTAGCAACAGGTGCAAAGGTTTCATCAAAATCAATTCCTTCTTCTTGATTATATCCCTTAGCAACCAGTCTTGCTTTATTTCTAATTACATTTCCATGCTCATCTAATTTGTTTCTAAAGATCTATTTTGTGCCAATTATTGAATAATCTTTAGGTCTTATTACTAAGGTCCAAACATTATTTCTTTCAAATTGATTAAGTTCTTCTTGCATGGCATTAATCCAGTTATGATCATTTTCAGCTTCTTCAAGAGTTTTAGGTTCAAGTTTGAGATACAAAAGCACAATGATTAAGTACATCTCTAAGTGAAGAACGGGTTTTTACCCCATGCATAGGATCACCAATTATTAACTCCTTAGGGTGGTTGTGAACATACCTCCATTCCTTGGGTAAGTCATTTGTACCTTGAGGTTGTTCTTGAATTTCTTCACCTTTCTCATTTTGTTCGTCTTCTTGATCCTTGTCTTCTGGAGTTGCTGAATCTTTCAGAGTGATCTCCTTTATACCTTCTATTAGTGGATCTGCATCATCAACACCCTCATTCTTCCTTGAAGGAAGATCGTTAGATTCATCAAAGACAACATGTATGGACTCCTCAACTACTAAAGTTCTTTTGTTGAACACTCTAAATGTTTTACTAGTGGAGGAGTAACCTAGAAAGATTGCTTCATCTGATTTTGCATCAAATTTATCAAGTTTTTCTTTGCCATTATTTAATACAAAACATCGGCAACCAAAAACATGAAAATATGCAATATTTGGTTTTCTTCCTTTCCAAAGTTCATAGGGGGTTTTCTTTAAAAATTATCTAATTAAAGCACGATTTAAAATGTAACATGCTGTGTTAATAGCTTCTGCCCAAAAATATCTTGGAAGGTTGCTTTCACAAAGCATGGTACGGGCCATTTCTTCTAAGGTTCTGTTTTTCCTTTCAACTACCCCATTCTGTTGGGGTGTCCTAGGAGCAGAGAAGTTATGGCCAATTCCATTTTCATCACAAAAATTTTCAAAGTCATGATTTTCAAATTCTGTTCCATGATCACTTCTAATATTTTGAATTGAAAACCCTTTTTCATTAGTGACTTTTCGATGAAATTTAGTGAAAATATGAAAAGTTTTATTTTTGTGAGCCAAAAAGAAAACTCAAGTAAAACGAGAGTAATCATCTATTATTACAAATCCATATCATTTTCCTCCTAGACTAGTGGTTCTAGTTGGTCCAAATAAATCCATATGTAAGAGCTCTAAAGGTCTAGAAGTTGAAACAGTATTTTTGGATTTAAATGATACTCTAGTTTGTTTACCTAATTGGCATGCATCACAAATTCTATCCTTTTCAAAATTTAGTTTTGGCAAACCGAGAACTAAATCCTTTTTAATTAATTTTGAGAGAGAATGCATGCTAATGTGTGCAAGTCTACGATGCCACAGCCAACTAGTCTCATTTATTTTAGCATTTAAGGAAACTAGGCATTGCATGTTTAATTTAGTTAAATCATTCAAGTCTACCATATAAACATTGCCATGCCTATGCCTATAAATTTAATGCCATCGTTAATAGGACTCGTCACAATGCAAACAGATGATTCAAAACTTACTTTATACCCTTTATCACAGAATTGACTAATGCTAAGTAAGTTATGCTTTAAACCTTTAACTAATAAAACATTCTCAATGTATTTGGAGGGAGTGATACCAATATTACCTATCCCGATGATCTTTCCTTTGCCATTATCTCCAAAGGTGACCATCCCTCCATCCTTAGTATCAAGCGTGATGAATTGTGATTCATCACCAGTCATGTGTCTCGAGCATTCGCTGTCAAGATACTATTTTCTGTTTCCTTCTTGGGATGCTAGACACACCTGCAAACAAAGGTCAAGTTTCTGTCTTAGGTACCCAAGCTTTCTTGGATCCTTTCAGGTTAGTCAGAATGGTTCCTTTTGGAACCCATATTTTCTTTGTGTTTGCATATTTGTTAATAAGACATGTGTATGATTTATGTCCTATTCTTCCACATTTAAAATAAATAATATTTGTAGACTTGTTACTTGAATAATTTACATAAATATCCTTCAGAAATTTTTATTTCTTCAGGGGTTTATAACCAAGTCCAGCCTTATCATATATAGCTTTTTGATTTTCAAGGATCATATTTAGTTTGTTTGAACTTAAGGTGAACTTATCTACTATAGATTTCAGCTTGTTCATTTCATCCTTTAAGTTTTGATTTTCTTGAATCAAGGTGAATTTTTCAATTGAAAGATTTTCAGCTTGTTTCACTAAGGACTGATTTTCCAATTTCAGCTCTTTGTTCTTCTTCCCTAGTTTCTTTAATTCATCAATTGAATCATAGAGAGCTTCATACAATTCTTCAAAAGTAAATTCACTAGTGGATTCAGAAGTTACCTCATTTTCGTGTGCCATCAGGCACAGGTTGGCTTGTTCTGTTGAGGTTTTCTCGTCGAAGCTTGAGTCATCACTCGCACTCCAGGTCGCCATCATTGCCTTCTTTTTGAACTTCTTTGGACCTTTCTTCAATTATGGACATTCGGATCTGAAATGTCCTGGCTTCTTGCACTCGTAGCATATAGGGGGTTGATCTTTCTCCTTTTCTTTGCTTTGATCCCCTTTTGTGAATTTCTTTCTCATCCCCTGTTTTCTTTTTCTTAGAAACTTCTTAAATTTTCGGGTGATGAGAGCCATCTCTTCATCCTGATCTTCATCTTCAGAGTCATCCGTTTCATAATCAGGCGAAGTTGTGGATTTGAGGGCAATGGTTCTTTTCTTTTTGACTTCATCCTCTTGATGTTGCTTCATGCTAAGTTCATGAGTCATCAAGGATCCAAGAAGCTCTTCTAGAGGTAGAGTGTTCAAGTCCTTTGCTTCTTGGATGGCAGTCACCTTGGCTTCTCAAGTTCTTGGCAGTGACCTGAGAATCTTCCTTACAAGTTCACTGTTAGTATAAGATTTGCCAAGACTCTTTAAACCATTGATTATATCAGTAAAATGAGTAAACATAGCAGTTATGGACTCACCATGCTCTATTTTGAACAATTCATATTTATGTACAAGCATGTTTATTTTAGACTCTTTTACTTGATTTGTTCCCTCATGGGTTACTTCTAACCTATTCCATATTTCTTTAGCAGATGCACAAGTAGAAATGCGATTAAATTCACTTGCATCTAGTGCACAATAAAGAACATTCATGGCTTTGGCATTTAATTGTGCCAATTTCTTGTCAACCTCATCCCATTCTTTCTCGGGTTTGGTTGATTCCTCACCATCTATAATCTTGGTGGGTGTGTGAGGACCATTCACTATGATACTCCACATATCGTAGTCGAGTGCTTGTATGAAAATCTTCATCCGAGCTTTTCAATAGGTGTAATTAGACCCATTGAAAAGTGGAGGTCGGTTTGTTGATTGCCCCTCGGCTAGAGAAGTACCAATATGGGTTGCCATAGATCTTTGGCTCTTTGATTATTAGATCAAAGAAGGGCTAGAGCACCGGCTCTGATACCACTTGTTGCCCAGCTATGCAACCCAAGAGGGGGGGGTGAATTGGATTTCTAAAAAATTTAAGCCCAACTGATTACTTATGAAGAACAAAACAAAGACTTTAAATCAATATTAATTACCTAAAGCAGTATTGCAAGGATATAATAAAGAAATAAGATAAAATGATAAAGCACACCACAAACACAAGAATTTATAGTGGTTCGGTGCTAACCTTGCACCTACATCCACTCCCCAAGATCCTACTTGAGAATTTCAATCCACTATCCTTTGTATTCAACCCGAATACAAAACATCGGAAACTCCGACACTAGCTATCCCAAGCTAGATCACTTGTTTTTTGGGTACAAGTAAACCCAAAACACTCCGATTTCAGGTTCGGATCAACCTTTTCTTGTTTTGGAAATCCTCCAAAAACAAGAACAAAAACTCACAAAGAGTTAGAAAATTTTGAGCACAGATTAATACAATAACAGCTCCTTTAAATGAGCGAATATAACAATAAAAGCTTTACTCAAATGAAGAACCCCTTTTTTGGATTTTCTCAAAGTGGATGAACGCTTGAATGCTTGAGAAGAGGTTGATTGTTGATTGAAGATCTCTTGAAAGCTTTGAACGATCTCTAGATCAAGGTTGAAACAATAGGCGTGAAAGATTCTCTCCTTGAAAGATCTTGCTTTTCTCTTTCACAATCTCTCTGGTATATTATGGATCCTCTCTCTTTTTCTTTTTGGATTTTTCGTTGATCTCAGGCTTTTTCGTGCAGATTTTGGATCCTCTCTTCTGTTCTTCACATTTTTGATTTCACGTTTGATCCGCTATTTAATCTGCAATTTCTTTTATCATTTTAAGCATTTTGTAGCATTAGAAGCAAGAGAAAACAATTTAGGTAGATAAAGAGCCGTTAGAGCAATTTTAGGAAGCATAAATGGCAATTAAAATGGGCAAAAAAATAGCCGTTGCTGACATTTCCCGTCGTAGGGGTCGACTCATGAGTCGACTCATGCATCAGGAGTCGACTCATGAGTCGACTTCTGTTGCACAGACCAGAAGGTCTGATTTCTGGATTTTTTGGCTCAAATCAGCAGAGGTCGACTCATGAGTCGACTCATGCCTTGTGGGTCGACTCATGAGTCGACTCACAGGTCGTGCCAAGTCAAAAATCCAGCGTGCCATGGGAATTTTTTGCGTGCCAATCAGCTCACAGTGCCATGAGTTGACTCATGAGTCGACTCATGCACTTCAAACCTTCATAACTTCAAAAATATAAGTCCAAATACAATGAAATTTTCACCAATAGTTTACAAATCATTTGTTCTATCAAATGATACTATCAAATCAGAATTTTAGTAAAATTATGATTTTACCCTTGAAGAGCATAAGGACTTTTTTATTTTAAAATTATTTGTATCCCTTCAATCTGCTTTGTAATCATCAAAATCAATCTAGGAGCAACACTTCTACAATCAATTCTCTTTTTATTTCTTCTTAAAAGAAAAAGATAATTATCCTAGATCTTCGTGGAAATGATCCTACTCACCCTATCTATATAGTTTGAGTTGATTTTTATTCTTGACCGCCTACGACAGCGATCCCACACCTATAGCATATTCAGCTTCCTTTGATCGATTGTCTGGAACCCTTCCACCATACCGAACCAATATAACTCAAGAATACATACTGATGTAAACATTCTATCATCAGCATCAGTGTATCCTTCCACTCTTAGCTCTAACCCTTCTTCAAAGATAATGAATAATCTCTTAATACTTCTCAAGTACTTAGGGATATTTTTCACAATAATCTAATACTCCCAGCCTGGATTCGACTAATATCTGCTTGTGACTTTCACAGCAAGATATACCAAATCGAGTACATAGCATGGCATACACCCATGCCTAAGAAGATAACAGATCCCTCTTGAAGATTTCAATAATGAACCCTTTCAACACCTCTTCTATTTATATGTCTATCAAAACTGAACATCCTTTTAGGATCTATCTCTATAGACCTTTATTTCTAGAATATAGGATGTTTGACCTAGGTCTTTAATAAAAATATTCTATATGTAACCATATTATAACCGATGTCGGTATGGGACCCTCCCATTAATCTTCATGTAACTATATGATTCCTTCTTATTTTTGATGAAATCAAACAACAATTCCAACTCCAAGATTTTAGCTTAAATTCATAAATGAATTTATGCAGTATGATCTCTATCACTAGAAGTGAAATCCATAGGCCACTGTAAATAGATACCTTTCAAAGATATCCATTTAGTAGGGCTATCTACACATCTATTTTTCAGGATCGACGTATAATATCGCCTCGTTATAGATTTCGAAATCATCTCCATGTTCCCAATCTCCCTCAAGAAACACTCTCTCTTAATCCTTTATAAGAATACCAAGTATCTTTCTAAAGGATGAGAGATCCTAAAGGGCACATGTGTTAAAGAATCAAAATCATCAGCTTTTATTTCCAAGCAAATAAACTTATAAGCAAATTTTAAATTTTCAGCAAATTTCAAATTTATCTTCAAATTGCTTATGATGTATTTCGTTCAAATACTTAGCCATAATATTTAGGTGATGCATCTTCATAAATTTGAAATTCATGTTCAATATTTATATATGCTTTTGCTCAAGTGTTTTGTCATCATCAAAAAGGGGGAGATTGTTGCTCCTTGAATTGATTTTGATGAATACAAAGCATTTGAGGAGATAACTAATGATTTTGGCTTGAAAAAAGATTTATTATGTTTCAGAGGCAAAAATATAATTTTATCAAGACCTGATTCGGAAGCCTCAAGAGCAAGAACAAAAGATGTGCAATCTATTGGAGGCGATTTCAACATTTTTGAAAGTATATTTTGTAAGAAAATCAGATTTATATTTTTGAGTCGACCCCATGAGTCAACTCATGGCTAGAAGAACTGAACGGCACGTAAAATTTGTTGGCTGGCACACTCTATGAGTCGACCCCATGGGTCGATCCCTTGGCATGAGTCGACCCTATGAGTCGACCTCTGCTGCTCTGTAGGCCAAAATTACAGAACAGTCATTTTTTACTCTTTTCCACAGAGGTTGACCCCATGAGTCGACCCATGAGCATGAGTTGACCCTATGAGTCGACCCCTATGATGAAAAATTTTCACAACGGCTAGTTTTTAACCCATTTCAATTGCATTTAATGCTCATTTAATGTGCTTTAATGGCTCTATTTCAGTCCAGATTACTCTCCACCATTATTTATAGATATATAAAGAAACTTAAAGGAGAAAATCAAAAAATAAGAAAGAATTTTTGAAAAAAGTTCTTCAAGCATTCTTCTCAACCCCAAGCAAGAGCCCACTTAAAGAGTTCAAGAAACTTTTAATTCAAATTCACCAACTCCTCAAGAGCTCATTCAAGTCTCCAACCACCTTGAGAAAATCAGAAAGAGCTTCCTTCTAATTGTGTAAAGTATATTTAAAGCTTTATTCGCTCATTAAAGGAGCTTCATCTGTATTTCTGTGCAATTAACTGTAATACTCCTTTTTGAGTTATTGTTTTTATTTTGGAAGGGTTCCAAAACGTGAAAAGGTTGATCCGAACCTAGAATCAAATTATATTGGGTTGGTTTATACCTGAAAAATAAGTGTTCTAGCTTAGGATAGCTAGAGTCGAAGGTTCTAACGAGTGTATTTAGGTTGAATACATTTTAGTAGATTTGAATTTTTAAGTAGGAGCTTGGGGAGTGGATGTAGGTGCAAGGTTGGCACCGAACCACTATAAATCTTCTTGTTTGTGTTGTGCTTACTTGCTCTCTTTTTAAATTTCTGTATCCTCTTGCATTCTTGCATCCAACTTCTACACCTTGCATAAATTACACTCTCCATACTTATCTTGCTCATTGTTAAATAATCTTCATAGTTGTAAGTTAAGTTTAAATTTTTAAAAACCCAATTCACCCCCCCTCTTGGGTTGCATAGCTGGGCAACACCGAAAGAGGTTTGTATTGTTAGAAAATGATGTCTTTTGATCTTAAAAATATAAGTACTATATATCAATGCTTGGTTAACAAGATCATCAAGCAACAAATCGATCGTAATATAGAAGTCTATGTCAATGATATGTTGGTGAAAGCTACTTAGTCAGATCGACATATTACCAATCTATAAGAAATATTTAAAGAACTTCATAAATATCAAATGAAGCTCAATCTCAATAAATATACTTTTAGAGTAACATTGAAAAAATTTTTGAATTTTCTTGTAACTCAAAGAGGAATCGAAGCTAATCCCGAAAAAATCTGAGCACTACTCTAAATGAAACATCCAAGCACAATATAAGAGATATAATGACTTATCGGATGGATAGTATCGCTTAGTCGATTCATATCCAGATCGACTGAGAAATATCTTTTTTTCTTTAAAATCCTAAGGTAAATCAAAGACTTTGACTGGACAAATGAGATCCGAGCTACCTTCGACAATCTTAAGGAATACCATGGCACAACTTCATTACTATCAAAATCAGTTGAAGTTGAAAAATTATTCATGTATTTATCTGTTTCAACTAATATTATTAGCTCAGTTTTAGTCTGAGATGATGCAAGAACATAGAAGCCAATCTATTATATTAGCAAGTTGCTTAGAGATGCTGAAATTTGATATTCTAATATTAAAAAAATAATTTGTACTCTCATTACTTCGGCTAGACAACTTCAGCTAGACAACTTCAGCTTTATTTTCAAGCTCATTCTATTATTATTCTAATCGATCAGCTTTCGAAGTCAGTCTTACAATAACTTGATATTTCAGGTCGGATAGCTAAGTGGACCATTGAATTAAGTAAATTTGATATTCATTATCGACCTCGATTTCTATTGAAAGCTCGAATATTAGCTGATTTTATTATGAAATATTTTATTTTTGATGAAGAACTAATCTCAGAAAGTCCAAATGATATCGAAGAAGGCTCTTACTGGGTGCTACATGTTAATAGAGCATCAAATTCAAAAAAAAGTGGAATTGATTTGATTCTTGCCAGTCCAGAGGGTGATATCACCGAACATGCTTTAAGATTCAATTTTAATACTTCGAATAATGGGACAGAATATGAAGCACTCATTATAGGACTCATAATAGCTAAAGAGCTTAATATCAGGACTCAAAATTTTTACCGATTCTCAATTTATCATTGGGCAGGTATAAGATCAATTTGAAGCAAAAGATTCTATAATATCCCAATATTTATAAAATATAAAGAAATTATCAAAAAAATTTGAAAACTTAGAAGTCATACAAATATCGATCGAGATCAGAGAATGCTCGAGCTTATGTTCTCTCACATTTGGCCACGTTAAATTTTTTTGAACTCAACCAAAAGGTTCTTGTTGATGTTCTTGAAAGGCCTAGTATTGAAGCTTTACCAATTGTACAAATTGAGCATGAACCAAGTTGGATTGATCCATTAATGGATTATATTATAAAAAAAAAATTATCAATTGATCTTATTGAAGAAAGAAGAATTAAAAGACAATCGACATGATATGTTATTCAGGACAATCGATTATATAAAAGATCATATTCATATCCATTACTTTGATGTTTATGATCGTTAGAAGTTGATTATGCTCTTCGAGAAGTTCATGAAGAAATCTATGATAATCACTTGGGAAGCAGGTCATTAGCCTACAAAGTGGTTCAATAAGGTTATTATTGGCCCACTGTCTAAAAGGATGCAGCCAATCTTGTTAATAAATATGATCAGTGTCAAAAGTATGTTAATATTCAATATCAACCTACAGCCAAACTTATTTCTATTACAACACCTTGACATTTTGCTATATGGAGAATGGATATTTTGGAACCCTTTTTGATGGCTATAGGGTAAAAAAAAATTTTGATTGTAGCTGTTGATTATTTTATCAAGTAGATGGAAGTTGAACCTCTAGCGCAAATCATCGAGAAAAAGATGCAAGACTTCATATGAAAGTCAATTATTTATCATTTTGGATTACCTTAAGTGATAATCATCAATAATGGATGATAATTTAATAATTAAAAATTTAAAAAATTCTATTCTGAGCTTCATATAGATCACAGGCTTACTTCAGTAGGACATCCATAATCGAATGAAAAAGCTGAAGTTACTAATAGAACTATTTTTTAAGGTCTAAAATAAGACTCATTGAAGCAAAAAGTCTTTGGAAAGAAGAACTTTATAATGTTCTCTAAACATACAAAACTATACCTCGGAGGTTAACTGGAGAAATATCTTTTAAACTCACTTTTGGAGCAGAAACTATAATACTAGTGGAGATTGGCCTATCGATGACCAAAACAAAAATTTTTTATGAAAAAAATAATTCAGATTGTCTTAGGACCGAACTAGATCTATTTAATAAAATCAGAGAGAGCTCGAATTCGCATGGTAATTTATAAACAGAAAGTAGTCGGATATTATAATACACGGGTAAAGCCTAAATTCTTTCTTAAAGGAGATCAAGTTCTTCACCGAGCTGAAGTCTCAAAATCTATAGAACAAGAAAAACTTACTCCGAATTGGGAAGGACCTTATTGGATTATCGATGTGATTCATCCAGAAGCATACCAAATTGAGAATTTGGATGGTACAATTATTCCATAAATATAGAATGTTGAAAATCTTAAAATATACTACCAATGAAGTCCTTCAATAAAACCTTCGAGTTTTATCCCAATGAAGATGAATTTTTGATCATTTCAATAAAAATATTTTTTGTTAGAAAATTCTTTTCATCCAAACTAGATCGGTGAAAACTGATCAAACGAGGATGATAACAAATGAAGATCATGTTTGAATTAGATCGATATCAAACCGATCAAAAGAAATGAATCTATCCAAATGAGACTACGACGTCCAGCCAAATGAGGATAGTATAAAGAATATTATCCAAACGAGGTCATTAAGTTTGGCCAAACAAAGATGAAAAAAAGATAGATATCCAAATGGGGTTGGGAAAAGCTGAATTAAAGCTATAACAATCCTAACCAAACCAAAATGCACTACAAGAAAATAGAATTTTAGCAATAGAATTTTTTGCAATGCAAATATTTTCATCGTAAATAATTCTTTTTATGATGTAAAAATATTTTTATCATAAATAATATATTTTTTATGATAAAATTGACTTTACATTATAAATATTAATTATTTATGATAAAAAAAATATATTGTAAATAATTGATGAAAATAAAAAATTTTAAAAAATAAATAGTAGATCATTTGTGATGTACATATTTTATATCATAAATAATGATTATTTATGATGCAAAAATGATTTTCACCATAAATATTTGGTTATTTATGATATAAAATTTCTGTCATAAATAACCAATGAAAATCAAAAATTTTAAAAAAATAAATAGCAGATCATTTGCGATGGATTATTTTACATAGTAAATAATTATTATTTACAATGCAAAATTGATTTTGCATCACAAATATTCATTATTTATGACACAAATTTTTATCATAAATAACTAATAAAAATTAAAAATTAAAAAATTAAATAGCAGATTATTTATGATAAAAATATTACATCATAAATAATTCAATATTTGTGATGTAAAATAAATTTTTTATCACAAATATTTGATTATTTACGATATAAATTTCCATCATAAATAATCATTAAAAAAATCAAAAATTAAAAAAAATAAATAACAGAAGATTTAAGATGAAAATATTTTATAAACTAAAAAAATAATTTAAATATTTTATGATTGATATTTTGATCATAATATTCTTAATATTTTGCAATCAAAAAATTGATCATAAATATATTTTACAGTCGAATATAATTTTTTTTATTTTTTTCTGAATATAGCATAATTTTAAAATTTAAAGAGCATCTTCACCATTCATTATCTAAATAATTATCATTAAAATATCATCATAAAAGATCATCTCGATGTGATAGCCCTAGCTATGTCAATCAATAAAATTTGATTTTGATGGTCACGAATAATCGTATAATGATCTGATAGATAGACAGCACTGATGGATCTGAAAACTCATAACAATAATCTCGATGATAGTTATAGTATAAGATAAAAATTTAATTTCAATCGAACATCATTATCATGATCAATTTAGTATGGAATGATTTGGATCATTAAATAAAAAATAAGTGATCAAAAGGCCAAACGACGTCTGATTATAAGATACCTTTTAGATAAATGATCTTTATTATTACTTTAATCATTTATACTATGGTGATCATAAAATCCAAACTATGTGTATATGAATCATCCATGTTAAGTGAATCTTAAAAAAATATAAATATAATTACTTAAGGACATTAAGAATAAGCATTAAGAGATATATAGTTTTGGATTGTTTATATATGTGTGGTTTGAATTTTACGATCACCACCATACAGATGATCAAAGTAGTAGCAAAGATCATTTATCTAAAAAAATCATCTTATAATCGGACATCGTTTGATCTTTTGATCACTCATTTTTTATTTAAGGACTCAAATCATTCGTACTAAATTGATCATGATAATGATGTTCGATTGAAATAAAATTTTGATCATGTGCTACAAATATCATCAAAATTATCATTGTAAATTTTTAGACCCATCGATAGTCTTTAGCTATCAGATCATCATACGATCGTTCACGACCGTCGAAATTAAATTTTATTGATTGACATAGCTAGGGCTATCGGATCGAGATAGTCTTTTGTGATGATACTTTAATGATAATTATTTAGATAATGAATGGTAAAGATGATTTTAAATTTTAAAATTATACCATATTCAAAAAAAATAGAAAAAATATTATATTCAGTTGTAAAATATATTTATGAATGATTTTTTGATTGCAAAATATTAAAACAATTATGATCAAAAAATTAATCATAAAATATTTGAATTATTTTTTTTATTTATAAAATATTTTCTTCATAATTCTTTGCTATTTATTTTTTTTATTTTTAATTTTTTATCAATTATTTATGATAGAAATTTATGTTGTAAAAAATCAAATATTTATGATGAAATATTTATTTTGCATCATAAATATTTAATTATTTATGATGTAAATTATTTTTATAACAAATATTCTATTATTTATTTTTTTAATTTTTAATTTTTATTGATTATTTATGATGGAAATTTTATGTTACAAATAATTAACTATTTAAGACATAAATTTAATTTACATCATAAATAATTATTATTTATAATGAAAAAGATTTGCATCATAAATAATCTACTATTTGTTTTTTTAAAATTTTTTATTTTTGTTGGTGACTTACAATGAAAATTTTACATTGCAAATAATTTTCTTATGAAATTTTTGTTGGTTAAATTTTTTTAGAGGAAAAAATTTTTAGGGGAAAAAGAATTTTGCTAGAATTATTTATGAAATGTAAGTTCCATTGCAAATACCTAAAATAATAGGTATTTATGACATAAACTTAATTTTCATTGCAAATATCTTTTTTTTATTTAATATTTTTTGGTTAAATTTTTTTAGATAGAGAAATTTTTTTTTAAAAAAATTTTGACGAGAATTATTAGCGACAGAAATATGCTTTGCATCGCTAATAATGTTATTAGCGATGAAAAATTTGCGTCGCTAAAAGTATGTAAAAATAAATGCCGTCAGCCACTTTTGTCTGCCACCCGTTCTCCCGCGAAACACCGAAACCCTCTCCCTCTCCCAAAACCCTCTTCCTCTCCCATGAAACCTTCTCCGCCAGCTAGCGAGCCCCCCCTTCGCTACCACCGACGCCGCCACTATTGCCGCCAGGAACGCCACCAACTTTTAAGGTAAACCATTTTTTTTTGGTTGGCTCCATGGGAACGGGATGGGTGGGGGGTGGAGGGGGGGTGGTTTGGTCACACCGGGGCCGGAGGAGGGGGGTTTCATGAGGCCAAGGGGTCGGAGAGGGAGGGGGGTTTTTTGGCGGTGGTGGGTCACGTTGGGGCCAGAGGGGGGTTTTCGTGAGGGCAAGGGGCCGGAGAGGGAGGGGGGTTTTTGGCGGGGGTGGGTCACGCCGGGGCCTGAAGGGGGGGTGTTTGGCAGGGGTGGGTCACATCGGGGTCGGAGGAGGGGGGTTTCATGAGGGCAGGGGGCCAGAGAGAGGGGGTGGGGGGTTGGCGGGGGTGGGTTATGCTGGGGCTGGAGGAGAGGGGGTTTCATGAGGGAAGGGGGTCGAGAGGGAGGGGGGTTTTTAGTGGGGGTGGGTCACGCCGGGGCCGGAGGAGGGGGGGTTTGACAGGGGTGGGTCACACCGAGGCCGAGGAGGGGTGTTTGGTGGGGGTGGGTCACATCGGGAGATGGGCCAGGGAGGGAAGAGCCAAGGTATGGGGGTTTTGGACGAGGCTGCAGGGAGTTGGGCGGGGCTGGACGAGCTTTTTTTTTTGTACCCAGGGCAGAGGTGGGAGGTGGGCCAGGGGGCAGAGTGGTGGGGGGCCTGGTCGCACAGAGGTGGGTCGAGGGTGGAACAGAGGTGGACCAAGTTGGTGGGGGTGATGCGGCGTGGGGCAGAGGATCAGGAGGGTGGGGTCCACAGGGGGTGGGGGGCGGAGGGGCACTGCGGGGGGTGGGGGGCAGTGGTGATGATCTGGGGGAAGATGGTTAATGGAGGGGGGCATAAGGAAAATAATAATAATAATTTAATAATAGTAATAATAACTATTAAAAATAGTAATGATAAGTAAAATCAAATAAAATATTATAAAATATTTAAAAATAAATTATTTTTTATAATGAAAATAGTTAGCTTTTTAAAATAATGATAAAATATTATTTTTAAAAAATAATTAAATACTTTTACTTATTATAATTTAATGCTTTTGCTTGTCTAGTTTCTATGTTTTATTGTCAAAATAGTTTAATACTTTTACTTATGTTTGTTATGCTTTTGCTTGTTTAACTGGGATCCGATCTGGGATTCGATCCGGATCGACTCAGATCCAATCTGAGATCCGAGTCAGATCTAGATCGGATCCTGATCGGGATCCAGTCTGGATCTGGATCATGATCTAGGTCGGATTCGATCAGAATCTAGGTCGGGATCCGATCAGGATCTGGGTCGGCATCTGGATCCGATCGAGATCCAAATCAGGATCTGGATCGGATCCAGCTACATCTCTCTATTTTCATAGAGAGATGTATGGTAGTGATTTAATACATGTATTGATATAACCTTAGACTCCTGTTCAAGGGTCGATCATAGGGTCTCCAAAATGGACTCTGCGAATGGCTCTTGAATGCCTCGTTTGGGCAGTTAAAAAATGCATCAATTTTTTATTATTATCATGATGTTCTTTGTTCTATTGTGAGAAATTTTATCGTAGTTATCTTATTTGTTCTCCAGGTATATATTAGATATGGTTAAAATATGATCTATCTATATTGTATACTTGGACAACTGTAGGGATATGCTGTCGAATTTTCTCCAAATATGGAATAAAGAACAAAGTTGTGGCAACAATAAAAGTGATGCATTTTTGAAAGGGATAGGGCCACACCTATTAAGAAGGAGTTAGTGGAGTTAGGACTCATTAAGCATTATTCTTAGTTGTCAGATAGATATCAACAAAAATTAGATGAATTATGTACATTGATCAATTGAACATTCGGATCAAAAATTGGATTGAGATCTAATTTGGGATCCGAGTCAAGATCCGATCCGAGATCTAATTTGGAAACCTATTCGGGATCCGAATTGGGATCTGGTTCGAATGAATGCCAGGGTTATTTTCTTTGTTGTCATATGAATATCGACAAAAGTTGGATGAATGCCAAAGATATTTTCTTGCCTAAATATCGAGTGGGTGTTTGAAATTTTATTGAGTTTGCATGGCGTAAGGCTCATAGTGCCAGTAGGATAAAGTATCTATGTAAGAGATGTGTCAATATGGTATATCATTACCTACTCACTAGATATGATATGGGAAGGCTGATCCAAATGAAGTTGTATGCGATGATGACGATATTGAAGATGATAGTGATGCTTCTGAACCTGTCAAACATAGTGGTATAGGTTCACTATTGGATGAGTTACATTCGGATGTTCGCTCAAATGTGCCCATGAGTTCATCTGAAGACAGTTCTAAGCATGAACACAATATTAATGAGGTAGAAGGGACTTCTGAATAATTTACAAAGCTTGTAAGGGATGCACAAGAACCACTCTACCCAAATTGTGTAAAATTCTCCAAATTAGAGTTTTGATTAAATTACTTCATCTTAAAATCGTGAACTAATAGAGTCAGAAGTCATTTGATCAAAATTTGGTATTGATTAAAGCAGCTCTTTTCGATGGAGAGAGACTTTCAAAATCATATTTTGAAGTAAAAATATACATGCGAGAATTGGGACTTGACTATATTCCTATACATGCTTGCAAAAATGACTATATATTATTTTATAAGAAGAACAAACAAGTAAGTGAATGTCCGAAATGCAGTGAGCCTAGGTACAAAATTGATAATAGAAAAAAAAAGAAGATGCCTCATAAGGTTTTGAGGTATTTTTCATTGATTCCAAGACTTCAAAGGTTGTATATATCTACAAAGACAGCTGAAGAAATAAGATGGCATCATGAGCAGTGGATTTTGGAGAAGAACATACTTAGCCATTTAGCCGACTCTATAGTGTGAAAAGATTTCGATGCAAAGCATCTGCACTTTGCGAGTGAGCCATGCAATATACGGCTTAGTATAGTGACAGATAGATTTAATCTCTTCGGCAATTTAAGTACTTCCTACAGCATGTGGCCAGTGATGCTAATGTCATATAATGTGTCACCTTGGAAGTACATGAAAGAATCATTTATTTTTATGTCACTATTGATTCCAGATCTGAAAGCACCAGGTAATGAAATTGATGTATATCTATGATTCTTAATCAATGATCTGAAGGAGCTATGAAAAAATAGAGTACAGACATATGATTCTATCAATCGAAGAAATTTTAAGTTGCATGCTTCAGTTTTATGGACCATCAATAATTTTCTTGCATATGAAAACTTATCTGGATGGAATACTAAAGGATATCTGGCATATCCAATATGCAATAAGGATACGTCATTCTTACATTTAAAGCATAGAAGAAAAATCTGCTTCATGGGTCATTAGTGGTTTCTACCTGCTAATCAATTTTGGAGGATCTATTATAACTAATACTTTGATGGTAAGTCCGACCGACGTCTGCCACCTAAGGAGCTAAGTAGAGTAGAAGTTTTAGAACAACTTAAAGCCATTGAAAATATGAAATTTGAAAAAACATCAGATACTCGTAAGTGAAAGTGTACTGAAGCTGAGCTGAATTAGACAAAATGAAGCATATTTTTCAAACTACCATACTGGAAGCAGCTACTACTTCATCATAATCTAGATATAATAAATATTGAGAAGAATATTTGTGATAATGTCATCGATACAGTGTTGAATATTGTAGAAAAAATAAAAGATAATTCAAAAGCTCATCTTGATTTGCAAGAAATGAAAATTCGATTGGAGTTGCATTTAGTTCATCGAGATGATAATTTTTTTATGCCACTTGCATGTTATTTATTATTTGACGAAGAAAAAAAAATTTATATGGATGGTTCAAAATCGTAAAATTTTCTGATGCTTACGCTTCAAATGTATCACGGTATGTTAGCAACAATGATGGCAATATCTCTAATATGAAAAATTATGACTCTCATGTCATGATGCAGCATTTGCTTCCTATGATCATGCGTGCTATCTGAGTGGTGGTGTTCAAGCTGCATTGATTGAGTTAGGAGTGTTCTTTCGAGAACTGTATTGTCAAAAATTGAAGATTGACTTACTTGATAAGTTTGAGAAGGATACTATGCTCGTTCTTTGTAAATTAAAAAAAATTATTTTCACCATCATTTTTTTATGTTATGGTGCATCTAACTGTTCATCTCTCAAAGAAAACTCTTTTGGCTGGACTGGTATATTATCGATAGATGTATTCTATTAAAAGATAAAAGAATCATAATCTCTTTATCATATCAGTTATAAGATGTAAATATATTAATTAAATTTAAATTTATTTTTATTTACAGATTATTGTATATCCTAAAAAAATATGTATGCAATAAAGCATGACCTGAAGGGTCTATAGTGGAAGTATATATAGCTACAGAGTGTGTCATATTCTGCTTGATGTATCTTAACGATATCGAAACAAGGTTTATCATACAGATTATAACATAGACCATGAATGGGGTGACAATGAGCCAACACTGTCTATATTCAAATAAATAGTTCAATCAATGGGTGGAAGGAGATATGAGTTTATAGACGTGAATAAGTTTTTCAAGGCACACTTTCATATTCTAAATAATTATAAAAAAAATTAAAAATTTTATTAAGTACCATCTTAGCATACTTTTTAGTGTTTTAACTAATTTTTTCATGTCGATGTAAAAATCATGACTTGTTGCAGTGAGTGCAAGAGGATACTATCCAGAGAGAATAATACAAATGTTGATGATCAACATAGGAAAAAATTTACAAAATGATTTAGAGACCATGTAAGTTTCACTAATATTATATTATATTTTAATAATTATAAAATTAATTATTTGAATCAATATAATTTTTTATGTTATGCTGTGGATAAAATCTAAACATTTCAATAAAAGAGAGGGTGCGACCAATGGGTTGTACGACTTAGCACGTGGTCCCAATCGAAGGATTAACCACTATACATCTTGTATCATTAGAGGAATAAAATTTTATATAAGAGAGAATGAGATGCAAAGACGGACCCAAAATAGTGGGTTTGCTATGATAGGATATGAAGGAGAAGAGGAAATTGAATATCTTGGTGTATTAATAGATATCATAGAACTGAAGTATGGGTCTAATAATTCGGTATTCTTATTTCAGTGTGAATGGTGGGATATTAGCAATAAGAAAATCGGTATTTATATCGATCCATAATTTACTAGTATAAATTTTGCATGAACATGGTACCAGAATGAGCCGTACATATTAGCAACTCAAATGAAACAAGTAATATATTTAAAGGATCCGAAGTATCGAGGTGATTGGTATGTCGTACAAAAAATAATATCTAGAGATATATATGACATACCAACTCAACTAGAGATGAACGAAAATTCAAATCTATGTGAAGAGGAAGCATTTTAAGAGGAAGAACAAATATTGACCGAGCTTCTTGTTGACGAACAACTTGTGACAACTCCTTTGAATAGGGCTGATCTACCGCCCAACAAAATTGAAGTTGATTTTGTATTTAATCTTAATGATTCAAAAGACAACAATCATTTCATAAATAATGATGAGATAGAAGATGATACATTAGTCAATTATTGTGATTCAAAGGAGAACCTACAAAATGAGGAGGATACGGATATTGATAAGTATATCTATATTCTTTGTTGAATCTTCTCTTGCAATAATGGTATGAAATATAATTCTATTCATTAGCATTTATATATTTTTTTCTATTATTATTCATTTATATGTCGAGTTAGTTATATGCATGATTTAAGCATTGCAGGTATGGCATTAGGAGAGAGACGACCACATCTGAGTTTTCAGCCTCCCTCTGAGGAGCCTTCTCCCATTTCCACTGTCGCACCATTGGAGCCATCAGAAGGTGCTGTAGAGGTAGATCTGAGTGGTATTTTAATATTTTTTACATAATAAAATTTGATTTTAGTTGTATCTGTTAAATTTATAGATAGCTATCATACTAAAAATTTATTCATTGTTGTTTCAGACCATTCGATGCAGGTGGTGAGGTGAGAATGAGGTCCGTCGAAGAACCTCATCTTGGAGCATTGAAGATGCGAGCATGAGGGATAGCATCTCCTTATCGAGATTCTGTCCGACTACACCATGCCCATTACGGGATGGTGCGAGCCATGACAGACTGAGCTGGGCATCATATGCCGTAGCTATGCCCCTGTGATGCTCTCCGATTGATGTCACATCATATTAGCTTAAAGAGAGATCTTTTATAGCTTACAGATAAAATAACATTGAGTGAAATATTTAATTAGCGCCATATTCTTATAATATTTATTGTTCGCAGGCTATATTTGATATTGTTGATTTGAGCATGATTACGTGCGGCAAGCTATGGATGATCATCTATGCTCGTGCTTCAAAGATTACCGCCATCGCATTCATTGCCACTGATACACTATAGTGTGGGATCAAGGAGTGGAGACGACGTGGCAATGGCCATATGACAGTAACAGTATCGAGGACTGGGTAGTCATATGCCGTAGGTATGAGGATTGAGCATTTCAGGTTAAGCATCTAAATTTTTTTTTTAGAGTTTAATAATTGAATCATTTATTTTAAATTCAGTTAGTTATTTACTAATTTGACTGTTAACTGTACAAGATCGATGTGTCCAAAATACCGTCAATGAGTGAGACAGACCGTCACGCACTGTGGGGGTTCGAGGCCGTTCGCTCACCATATAGAGCAGATGGTAAGTAATTTCTATTTAGTATATTATAACTCTTTAATTATTTAAAAAAAAATTTATTAATTATTCTCAAATTATAGAGAGATATAGAGAGTGGCGAGCAGCTTTCTGATAGAATCGAGATCTACCAGCGGATCCACCAGCGATGGTTAGAAGAGTGGACGGCAGAGAGTTAGGAGCTTTATGTAAGTTTTTTTAACTATTTTTTTAATAATATTTTAACTTTCAATACAAACTTAAAATAGCTATAATTTTAATTTTTAGGATCATGTGATAGGGATTAGATCCCAGCCTACCTCTAAAGGCTCGACCACACCCATAGAAGACAAGATCTATGATCGGATGCTTGGTACGAGATCCTATTATGTTAGGAGGCTAGAGTATGGGATTAAAGCTTCTCTATCTGACACTTGTCTAGGGTAGATATCCATACTGCCTTCGATGTTTGGCTAGCTGAGATACAGAAACAGGCTACTGAGGATCGATAGCGGACTGATGAGGATCGACAGTTGATGAGATAGATGATAGAGTGGATGGTAAAGATGGAGCAGATGATGGAGCTAATGAGGCAACAACAGATCGGTCCGAGCTCCTCTATCCATTCTCCTTCTCCAAATGCTGATATTTGATGACCAGTGGCTTATTTTTATATTCTTTTATTTTTATTTTGGATCTATTGTAATTATTAAATTTATTTTTTATAATTATATTTTAATATAATAAAATTATAAAATTTATTTATGACTTTATTATGTAATTTTTTTATTTTTATTTTATAAATTATAAATATAAAATATTAAAAATATAAATTAAAAAATATATATTTATAAATGATATTTTAAAAAATTTAAATTTTTATTAGTGATGTAATTATTTGTGATAAAAATTTTATCATAAATAATTTATTTTTTAAAATTTAAATTTTTTTAAAATTATTTACAATGGAATATTATCATCATAAATTTTTTTTTGATGAAAATATTTATGATGAAACTTTTCAACATAAAATAGTAATTTATTTATTTTAAAAAAATATTAAATTTTTTTATTAAATTATTAATGATGGAAAAATTTTTTATCATAAATAATCTTATTTACAATAGAAATATATTTTTATCATAAAATAAATTATTTATGATAAAAATTTTTTCATCGTAAATAATTTAAAAAATAAAAAAATTATGATATAAATATTTAATCATAAATAATTGATTATTAGCGATAAAAATTTTATTTTCATCATAAAATATTATCTACCATCTTATTTTTAGCGATCAAGTATTAGCAACATAATTTTCATTATAAATTAGTATTTATGATAAAAATTTAGTATTTATGATGCTTTTTTTGCATCGTAAATAATCTTTTCTATTATAGTGATGACTTGATGTGAGATACCCAATCCTCGGATTGAATCTCATAGATAAAAGATGTAAGATATCCGATCTTCAAATTAGATCTTACAGATAAAAGATATGAGATATCCGATCTCTGGATTGGATCTCACAAATAAAAGATGTGAGATATCTGATCTTTGGATTAGACCTTACAGATAAAAGATGTGAGATATCCGATCTTCGGATTGCACCTCATAAATATTCAAGTATGAGACATCCAATCTCCAATTGAGACACCCGATCTCCAAATTGGACAACCTTACAGATACTAAAATGTTCAATTTTCAAGATAAGCTTAACAAGAATCCGATGAAAAGTATCCACATCTACAAACAAAATTTTACTACATTGGTTTAAAGCGATCAATGATTGAAGCCATAGAAAGGCATCACGGGTTAAAATTTTATAAATAAAAGGATCTGATCATTCACTCCTAACTCAAATAGAGGTACTTCTAGAATCATTACAATAAATTATCAGAGATTGATTTATCTTGAATCGATTGATTTGATTCAGTTCACTTCAATGATAAGTTTATATGTTAAATTTAGCCACATCAGCTTCATTATAGTTTGACTGAGATTCATCAATATTTGTTAATGCCTTAGTTACTTGCCTAATTGAGGTCAAATTATGTTCACCTATGATTTTTTGATCGAAGTCAAATGATGATTACATATTATGAACAAAAAAGGTTCTTTAAGTTGTTAAGATCCAAATCGGGTCATATAAGATCGGTAATATCTGACGTAAAGAAAAAAGAGAAACTTAGAAGGGAATTTTCATTTCACTAATATCGAAGACATTTACGAGAGCCCACAATGGGCTAATATAAAAGTTTAGAAAACTAAAAAAGAAAAAAAAAAATATAATTATAATTCAGGCATTAGCCTGAGGAATATTTGCTGGAGAAGCAGGAGCAAAATTCTTGTCAACCAATTCCATCATAGTAACTTCGATGATTAAAACTTGGGCTGGATTGGCTGGGACATCAGTTGGAGGCACATCGGCTGGATGAGTTGCAGGTGGTACCATAGTAGGAGCCCCTGAAGTAACTCCAAAAGATACCTTAGATGCTACCGCCAAAGCTGCTTCCACAGTAACCTTGTTAAGATCAAGGTTGGGAAAGAGCTTCATAATCAAATTCCTGCAACTCAGGAAGCCGTAGTCAAAGGCTCCTTCTGAAGCCTTCATCACTTCATCCTGGAAGGCATCTAAAGTCTTATAATCTTCGATGACTTTCAACATGCACTCCTTATCTTTGTCGAGCTGCTTTTGATATGAAAGAAGGGCCACATCACATTTTTTGATTATCGACTCAGCTTCCTTCAATTTGGCCTCCAGCTCTAAAATCTTCTTTATCTCCTTCTACAACCTATCTTCCTAGCTATTTATCTGATGTTGACTATCCAGGAGCCGTCGATTCTTTTCTTTTATTGTATCTATTTTTTCTTGGAGCTGCTTCTTCAACCTCATAGCAAGTTCACTTTCTTTGGCAGCCTTCTTCTCTGCTACCTTCTTAGCCTCTTCAGCTACTTTTTTGATCTCTTTCTTGACCTTGAGCCCTTCTTCCAGGGACTTTTTATTTTCGAAGAACCATGTCAGGTACTTATTAAGCAACCTGAAGAACATGGCTGGCTGCATAAAGAAAGAAAAATATGAATATATTTAGATTGATGAAAAGCCAATATATATACAAAAAAGGTGAGGAGTAAAAAGGAGGACATTTATGTCCAAAATATTGTTGAATCCAAAGTTTATTACCTACTCAATGGAGAGGTCCCTCCTTCGAGCATCCAGATCCTTTTAAAGTATCATGATGCAGAGTAGATCTCTATCGAGCCTAAGTGTCTCTAGAAGTGATGCTTTGAAGATATTAATTCTCTCTGATGAAGAGATGGCAGACTGACAATGGGAGTCTGGGACCTCGGCCACTCCCCACTAGCAGAGTTCACTTCATCGATGTCCGAGGAGATGATGGAGAAGAAACCTACCTTGGGCATGCAGACGCCTCCTTTGAAGGTGAATGGGCCACCTCAGTGGATTGCCGATATTGATTATTGGCCACCAATCACTACAAGAAAAGAAAATTTTTGTGACGAATTTATTGATGATGAAAATATCTTTCATCATCAATAAGGATATTACGATGAAAAAATAAATTCATCGCTAATAATAAATTATTTATGATAAAAATTATTTTTCATCACAAATAGATGCATATTTATAATGAAAATAAAATTTCATCATAATTACATATTATTTATGATAAAATTAATCATTATAAATAATAAAATAATTATTTAATTTTAAATTTTTAAATATTCTTGATGAAAATAGTTTCATCATAAATAATAGAAATATTTATAATAAAAAATTAATTTTCATCATAAATATTTATTATTTATGATGAAAATTTTTCATCACTAATATTTGAAAAAAATAAAAAATTTTAAAAATTTAACAATTAAAGATTATTGATGATAAAACTTTTACATCATAAATAATCTAGTATTTATGATAAAACTTTAATTTTTATCATAAATACCTAATTATGTATGATGAAAATTTTTCATCTCTAATATATGAAAAAAAAATTTAAAACTTTAAAAATTATAAATTATTTACAACAAAAATATTACATCATAAATAATAGAGTATTGGTGATTAAAACTAAATTATTTATGATAAAAATTTTTCATCACTAATATATGAGAAAAATAAAAAATTTTAAAAATTTAAAAATTATAGATTATTTGAGATAAAAATTTTTATCATAAATAATGAGTATTGATGATAATAACTAATTTTTTATCATAAATACTATATTATTTATAATGAACAATTTTCATCACTAATACATAAGAAAAAATAAAAAATTTAAAAAATTTAAAATTTATAAATTATTTATGATAAAAATATTATGTCATAAATAATAGATTATTGATGATGAAGCATCAATTTTCATCATAAATACTTATAGTATTTATGATGAAAAAGTTCATCACTAATATGTGAAAGAAAATAAAAAATTTAAAAAATTTAAAAATTATAAATTATTTTTGATAAAAAATTTACATCGTAAATAATTGAATATTGATGACAAAAATGAAATTTCCATCGTAAATACTATATTATTTATGATGAAAATATTTTGTTACTAATAAATGAGAAAAAAATTAAAAAATTAAAAAATATAAAAATTATAAATTATTTATGTTGAAAATATTACATCATAAATAAAGAGTATTGGCGACAAAATGATAATTTTCATCATCAATAATCCACTATTGATGATGAAAAATTTTCGTTGCTAATATTTAAAAAAATAAAAAATTTTAAAAATTTATAAATTATAGATTATTAGAAATAAAATTTTTTTTATTGAAGGATATTTAGATATATTATAGTAAATTTTTTTATATTTATAAAAATAAATATTAGATAGTTTTTAAAAAATCATATGTGCACAAAAAAAGTATGTAGAATATTAAGATCAATATATAGTAATATAAGAAAAAAAGAATATTAAAAAATATTAAAAAAATTTTTATTTTTTTAACAAAGACTTAATTATTTTTAATTTAGGATCTATTTGAATGGTTGGATCCAAAATATTATGAAACTCAAAAATCAGTCCTAGACAATGGTAAAATAAGCTAAGCTCAGCTTATAATTCTGTATATTTGGTGGTTGGCTCATGCATCTTATAGAATTTTAGGCCCAACTATCTAAACAAATGCTTAATTGGATTCAAAGCTGTAAGCCATAAGCACATGCTGGTCACTTCAAGGCCTAGATGGGATCATCCAACCCACATGCACCCGATTATACACAATTTAAAATACTAAGGATCTAATCAAAATTTTAATCTGAAAAATGCCAAACTGATGTTCTGGTTCCTTATCTAATTCATGGTTTCGAAGCCTAGAGAAATACCTACATTAAGCATAAACAATAGAACAAGCAGCCAAGCTAAACAATACTATCCCTGATAAGGTTTTAGTTAATAGTAGGCGTAGCCGATTAAGGTGGAGCTATGTTATGGAAAACGATAGTATCATTACCCCAGAAGGGCAACAACATCTGAAAATTACCTTCTGCTACCGATGTTCTTAAACAGTAAGGTTGGATGCTGGAAAAAAAGTTTTACATTTAGAATTGCTTTATTCTATCCATGTCCATCTTATCTATAACATAAAATTTGGGGATCTCAAGCTGTATGCTTTAATATTATTCTTCAAAACTTTTAAATATCCTCGTATCTGTCGACCATTAGAATCTTTTAAAATTATCATAATATTTTAAAAAGAAAAAAAAGAAGAAATTTAACATAAATTTTTTTAAAAAATGAGAATTTTTTTCAGTAATTATTAGTGACCAAAAAAATTTTTTATCACTAATAATTTAATTAATGATGAAATTTGAACTATTAGTGACGAAAAATTTCCATCGTTAAAAATTTATTAGCAACGATACCTATATTTTCATCGCAAATAATATTTTTTGGGGGAAAAATAATTTTTTCAATGGAAATTTTTTTTTGATGGAAATCATTAGCAATGAAAAATATTTAAGTCGTCAATAAAATTATTAGCAACAAAATATTTTTTTTATCATAAATTATTTTTTTGTTTAAATTATTAGCGACGAAAATTTTTGTTAGCGACGAAAATTTTCATCGCTAAGACATCGCATCCCGTCAAGTCCCATTTGAAACCCATTTTCTTCTTCGATGCCCCCCACTATGCTTTCGCGCGCTCTCAGCCCCCCCCACATCCCCCTCTCTACTCTGCCCCTTCTCTTGGTCATCGAGTTCGCCGCCATCACCATCCTTGGTCGCTGTTGCCATCACTGTTGCAGTCGCGTCCGTCGATAAGATAATCTTTCTTTGTTTTTTTTTGGGGGCGGGGGTTTCTTGGGCCACCGGTGGGCCGTCGAGGATGGGGGAGGTGTCAGCGGGGATGGGGACGGGCCGACGGCATCTGCGTCCACCGTCGGCAATCCATCTTTGTTTTTTTTTTTTGTTTTTTTGTCAGGCCATCGGGCCGGTGTGGACGGTGCCAGGACCTGATCGGGCCGACGTGGATGGGTGGGTCGGGTCGGGCCTGGTCGGGCCAGCGTGGATGGGGCTAGGGTTGGCGGGCATGGGGATGGGGATGGGTGGGTCGGGGCCAACGGGCACAGAGATGGGGACGGGGATGGGTGGGCCGAGTTGGGCTGGGGTGGACGAGTGGGTCGGGCCGGGCCTGGTCGGGCCAGTGTGGATGGGGCCGAGGCCGGTGGGCATGGGGATGGGGATGGGTGGGTCGGGGCAGGCGGGCACGGGGACGGGGATGGGTGGGCCTGGTCGGGCCGAGTCGAGGTGGTGCAGACGGAGTAGGGCCGGGCCAGCAGAGACTTGGCCGAGGAGAGGATGGGGTCGGGCCGGGTCAGGTCGGGTCGGACCGGGCTGGGGCGAGTAGGGTCGGGTCGGGTCGAGTTCGGGCTGGGTCAGTTTCAAGTCGGGTCGAGGCCTCTGGGGATGGGTCTGGGGATTGGGTCGGGCCGGTCCGATGGGGTAGGTTGGGCTGGGCCGGTCCGACGGGGTGGGTCGAGTCGGGTCGGGTCGGGCCGGGCCGGGCCAGGTCGGGGTGGGTCAGGCCAAGTCGGCTCTGGGTCAAGCTGGGGCCTCTGGGGATGGGTCCGGGGATGGGGATGGGGCCGAGCTGGGTCGATCTGGCGGGGCGGGCTGGGTCAGGTCCGAGTCGGGCCAGGGCCTGCAGGGATGGGTCCGGGTCGGGCCGAGGCCTGCGGGGATGGGGCTGGACCGGCGAGGACGGTGCCGAGGCCGGTGGGGCAAGCTGGGTCGGGTCGAGCGGGCTGGGCCGACGTGGAGGGGGACACATATTATTTGATTAATTATATTTATTATATATTATTTTTTAGTATTATTATTGAAATTATTTAATTATTTGATTAATTATTTTTTTCACTAACACAATGCACATTGCTGTTACTTGTTACAATTTAATTATTTTATGTGTTGTTTTGTATGTTGCTGAAATTATAAATATAAAAAATATTTTTATTTTAGGGAAAACTCTATTAAAATTTTTGATAAATTAAAAATTCATCTTCGAATGCATGTTCAAAGATGGTAGTTAAATTGCATTGAGCTATAGATTTTCATTCAAGAGTTGATCTTCATCAAGATCGAATCTTGAATGTTCCGTATTTAAGCTTTTTAGAAAAGTAATAATATTATTATTATTAATAGTTGATATTTTATTTTATTATATGGTATTCAGTGCTTATCTATCCATTATTCTCTGGGTATATGGTGGATAGGGTGCATAGGCGTCATATCCATATCGTATACTTGGAGAACCATGGGGAGATGCTATCAAAATTTTCATAAAAATGAGATAAAATATCCACTAATAACAATAATGATATTATTACTTTTTTAAAAAGAATAGAGCGATAGCTGTTAGTAATGATTTGAAATGGATAGGATCATATATTTTTATTTCATTAAATTGATGTAACATATTTTTTGTGTTACTGTTCAGTCTGTATTTTTTAATATGTGTTATTTTGTATAAAGTGATCTGGATCTAGATTCGGATCGGGATTTTGGTTGAAATTTGGAATGCGATTTAGTTCGAAATTTAGATTGGGATATAGAATACTATTAAACTTTATTTTGATTGTTAATGATTTTGTGTTTGTTGTTAGATGCATATCAATAAAAATTAGATGAATGCTAGAGATATTTTTTTGTCTGAATATCGAAAAGGAGTTTGAGATTTTATTAAGTTTGCACGGCATAAGGCTGATAGTGCTAGTCGGATAAAGTGTCCATGTAAGAAATGTGTCAATTTGGTATATCATCACATAACACTTGTTGAGGAGCATCTGCTACAATATGGTATGGATAAGAAGTATACTTGTTGGATATGACATGAGGAGGGTGATCCGAATGAAGTGGTGCGTGATGATGATGATACTGAAGAT
The DNA here is from genome assembly GCF_000442705.2 of Elaeis guineensis. Classification (NCBI taxonomy): domain Eukaryota; kingdom Viridiplantae; phylum Streptophyta; class Magnoliopsida; order Arecales; family Arecaceae; genus Elaeis; species Elaeis guineensis. The sequence continues at coordinate 12,857,373 of NC_025999.2, read as the reverse complement.
GATAGTGATGCTGGTAGACTTGTCGAACATAGTGGTATAGGAGAATTGTTAGATGATTTACATCAAGGTACTTGTTCAAATGTACGCATGAGTACTACTGCATCTGAAAGCAATTCTGATCATGAACATAATATCCGACTTGAGGTAGAAGGGATTTCTGAACAGTTTGCAAAGCTTGTAAGGGATGCACGAGAGCCACTCTATCCAAATTATACAAAATTTTCCAAGTTTGAGTTTTTGATAAATTGCTTCATATTAAAATCATGAATCGATGGAGTCAGAAGTCATTTGATCAAATTTTAACATTGATTAAAGCAGTTCTTCCTGATGAAGAGAGACTTTCGAAATCATATTCTGAAGCAAAAATATACATGCAAAAAATTAGACTTGGCTATATTCCTATGCATGCCTGCAAAAATGACTGTATATTATTTTATAAGGATAACGAATAAGTAACTGAATATCTGAAATGCGGTGAGCCTAGATACAAAATCGATAATAGGAAAGTACAGAAGATACCTCAAAAGATTTTGAGATATTTTTCATTGATTCCAAGACTTCAAAGGTTATATATGTCCACAAAGATAGCTGAAGAAATGAGATGGCATTATGAGCAGCAGCTTCCAAAGGAGAACATACTTAGCCACCCAACCGACTCTTTAGTGTGGAAAGACTTTGATGTAAAGCATCCGCACTTTACGAGTGACCCGTGCAATATCCGACTTGGTCTAGTGACAGATAGATTTAATTTCTTTGGCAATCTGAGTACCTCTTATAGCATATGGCCTGTGATGCTAGTTGTATATAATGTGTCACCTTGAAAGTATATGAAAGAACTATTTATTTTTATGTTACTATTGATTCTAGATCTGAAAGTACCAGATAATAAAATTGATGTATATTTATGACCTTTAATCGATGATCTGAAGGAGCTATGGAAGAATAGAGTACAGACATATGATTCTGTGAGTCAAAGTAATTTTAAGTTGCATGCTTCGATTCTATGGACTATAAATAATTTTTCAGCATATAAAAACTTATATGGATGGAGCATCAAACGATATCTTGCATGTCCAATATGCAATAGGGATGCATCCTTCTTACATTTAAAGCACGGAGAGAAAATATGTTTTATGGGTCATCGATAGTTTTTTCCTACTAATCATTCTTGGAGGATCCGTTATAACCAATATTTTGATAGTAAGTCCGATCGATATTTGCCACATAAAGAGTTAAGTGGAGCAAAAATTTTAGAACAACTTGAAGTCATTGAAAATATCCAATTTGAAAAAATATCAGGTACTTGCAAGTGGAAGCATACTGAAGTTGAGCTGAATTGGATGAAGCGAAGCATCTTTTTCAAACTACCGTATTGAAAGCAACTACTACTTCGTCATAATCTGGATGTAATGTACATTGAAAAAAATATTTATGATAATATCATTGGTATTGTATTGAATATCCCAGAAAAATAAAAAATGATATAAAAGCTCGTCTTGATTTGCAGAAAATAAAAATTCGATCGAAGTTGCATTTAGTTCATCGAGGTGAGAGATTTTTTATGCCACCTGTATGTTATTCACTATTTGGTAAGGAAAAGAAGAATTTCTGTGGATGGTTCAAAATTATAAAATTTTCTGATGTATACATTTCAAATATATCACGTTGTGTTGGGAACAACGACGGCAATATCTCTAGTATGAAAAGTCATGACTCCCATGTGATGATGTAACGTTTGCTTCCTGTGGTCATGCATGGCTATTTGGGTGGTGGTGTGCAAACTGTATTGATTGAGCTGGGAGTGTTCTTTCGAGAACTATGTTGCCTAAAATTAAAAATTAACTTACTTGAGAGATTAGAGAAGGATATCGTACTCATTCTTTATAAGTTAGAAAAAAATATTTTCACCATCAATTTTTGTTGTTATGGTGCATCTGGCTGTTCATTTTTCAAAGGAAGCTCTTTTGGTCTGACCGATATATTATCGATGGATGTATCCTATTGAAAGATAAAAAAATTATACGTACTTTATCATATCAATTACAAGATATAAATATATTTTTAAATTTAAATTTATTTTTATTTACAGATTTTTGTGTACCTTAAAAAAGTATGTGTGCAATAAAGCAAGGCCTGAAGGGTCTATAGCGCAAGCATATGTAGCTACTGAGTGTGTCACATTCTGCTTAATGTATCTTGATGACATCGAAACAAGATTCAATCGTACAGATCATAATGTAGACCGTGAATGGGGTAACAATGAACCGACGTTGTCTATATTTAAACAAACGCTTCGACCTATTGGTGCAAAGAGATATGAATTTATGGACGTGAATAAGCTATCCAAAGCATACTTTTACATTCTAAATAATTATGAAGAAATTAAATATTTTATTGAGTAAGTACCATCTTATCATACTATTTAATATTAAAAAAAAAATTATATCGATGTAAAATTAAAAATCATAATTTTTTACAGTGAGCACAAGAGTATACTATGTAGAGAGAATAATACGGATGTCGATGATCGACATAGAAAAAAAATTGTAAAATAGTTTGGTGATCTTGTAAGTTATATTAGTAATACGTTATTTATTTACTTATAAATAATATTATTTGAACCAACATAATTTTTTATCTTATGATGTAGATGAAACATAAGTATTTCAATAAAGAAGTAGGTGTGATCGATTAGTTGCACGATTTAACATATGGTTCTGATCGAAGAGTTAATCACTACGCATATTGTATCATTGAAGGAATGAAATTTTACACAAGAGAGCTTGAGATACAACGACGGACCCAGAATAGTGGGATTGCTACAACAGGATATGAAGGAGAAGAAGAGATTGATTATTATGGTGTACTAGTAGATATCATAGATGTTGCCCAGCTATGCAACCCAAGAGGGGGGGGTGAATTGGGTTTCTAAAAATTTTAAGCCCAACAAATTACTTATGAAGAACAAAACAAAGACTTTAATTCAATATTAATTACCTAAAGCAGGAATGCAAGGATATAATAAAGAAATAAAGTGAAGCGATAAAGCACACCACAAACACAAGGATTTATAGTGGTTCGGTGCCAACCCTGCACCTACATCCACTCCCCAAGCTCCTACTTGGGAATTTCAATCCACTATACTTGTATTCAACCTGAATACAAAACATCGGAAACTCCGACACTAGCTATCCCAAGCTAGATCACTTGTTTGCCGGGTACAAGTAAACCCAAAACACTCCGATTTTAGGTTCGGATCAACCTTTCCTTGTTTTGAAAATCCTCCAAAAACAAGAACAAAAAACTCACAAAGAGTTAGAAAAATTTTGAGCACAGATTAATACAATAACAGCTCCTTTAAATGAGCGAATATAACAATAAAAACTTTACTCAAATGAAGGACCCCTTTTCGGATTTTCTCAAAGTGGATGAACGCTTGAACGAATGCTTGAGAAGAGGTTGATTGTTGATTGAAGATCTCTTTAAAGCTTTGGAAGATCTCTAGATCAAGGTTGAACAATAGGCTTGAAAGATCCTCTCTTTGAAAGCTCTTGAATCTCTTTCACAATCTCTCGTGTGGATTTTGGATCTTCTTTTCTTTTTCTCTCAAATTATCTCGTTGATCTCAGGCTTTTTCGTGCAGATTTCGGATCCTCTCTTGTATTTGATCTCACGTTTGATCTCTATTTAATCTGCAATTTCTTTCACCATTTTAAGCATTTTACAGCATTAGAAGCAAGAGAAAATAATTTAGGCAGATAAAGAGCCGTTAGAGCAATTTTAGGAAGCATAAAAGGTAATTAAAACAGACAAAAAAATAGCCGTTGCTGACATTTTTCGTCGCAGGGGTCGACTCATGAGTCGACTCATGCATCAGGAGTCGACTCATGAGTCGACTTCTGTTGCACAGATCAGACAGTCTTGATTTCTGGATTTTTTGGCTCAAATCAGCAGAGGTCGACTCATGAGTCGACTCATGCCTTGTGGGTCGACTCATGAGTCGACTCACAGGTCGTGCCAAGTCAAAAATCCAGCGTGCCATGGGAATTTTTTTTGCGTGCCAGTCAGCTCATAGTGCCATGAGTTGACTCATGAGTCGACTCATGCACTTCAAACCTTCATAACTTCAAAAATATAAGTCCAAAAACAATGAAATTTTCACCAATAGTTTTCAAATCATTTGTTTTATCAAATGATACTATCAAATCAGGATTTTAGTGAAATTATGATTTTGCCCTTGAAGAGCATAAGGACTTTTTCAATTTAAAATTATTTGTATCCCTTCAATCTGCTTTGTAATCATCAAAATCAATCTAGGAGCAACAATCTCCCCCTTTTTGATGATGACAAAATACTTGAACAAAAATATTTATGTTAATGCATTAATTTCAAAAGAATCCATTATAGGTGTATATGCTTGAAAAGAGTATGATTCTTTTGGCATATTTATGCAAAAATAGTTTGTCCATTTTCTTAAAGATTTGAAAAGGGTATTAGATCATTTTGAGTTTAAGATATATCAGAGCAAGAGAAAAGAAATAAATTTTGCAATGTATCAGAGCAAGAACAATAATTTTTACAATGTTATCCGAAAAGATTTTACAATGTATCAGAGTAAATGTTATAATATATCAGAGAAAATTTCACACTGTATCAGAGCAAATATCAGAGAAACTTTCACACTATATCAGATTAAATTTTATCATGTATCAGAGCAAGTTCAAAGAAATTTTAGGGTGTATCAGAGTAAATCAAATTTCTTAAGATGTATCAAGGTAAATTTCAAAAGATATATCAGAGCAAATTTGAATTTTGAAATATATCAGAGCATATAAAAAAAATTACTTATTTGCATTGTACTTATGATTTTGCTTTTGATGGATGGCTTTTTGTTTAATTTCTGTCTGATATCAAATTTCTCAAATTTTTGCTTAATTTCTCAAAATACCATTTTTGTTTAATTTCTCAAATTTTGTTTAATTTCTCAAATTTTTGTTTAATTTCGCCAAATATTTAATTTCTGAAATTTTTGTTTAATTTCTCCAATTTTTGTTTAATATCTCCAATTTTGTTTTGTTTAATTTCTCTAAATATTTAATTTCTAAAATTTTTATTTAATTTCTCCAATTTTTGTTTAATATCTCCAATTTTGTTTTGTTTAATTTTCCAAATATTTAATTTCTGAAATTTTTGTTTAATTTCTCCAAATATTTAATTTCCGAAATTTTTGTTTAATTTCTCCAATTTTTGTTTTTGTTTAATTTCTCCCCCTTTTTGACATCATCAAACATGGTTAACTCTTCCTTTTTCTGAAATATTTTTTAATTTCTTCCCCTTTAGAGTTTTTCACAGATGTTTGCTCTCCCTTAATATAGCAATTATCAACAGCAAACAACAACAAAGAGAAGACAATTTTTCCACAAGAAGAATATATATAACCAAAATATGATCAATATCATTACAAAAGGTAGAAATATAAGTAAAAAATGATTCCATTAAAAACATAATTATTTCAATACATAGTTCTTAAAAATAAAATTCAACCAGCTAATTGTCAATACATGGCCCCAAGGTATAGATCCTAGAACAAGATACTAACTCCTAGGACCTAGTAATGATCAAGACAAATCATGGATCGGAGTCATCAGATATAGGGTGAGGAGATGATGGATCAGAAGTGCATCCTCTACCCCGTCTGCCTCTGGCACGAGCAGGAGAACGAGATGAACTGGGAGGCTGAGAACGCTGAGATGCTAAGGACTGAACAGAAAGGTTGAGTCTGATAGAATCAAGTACGTTCAGTGCTCTGGAAACAGATTGAAGTAGAGCAGTGAACTGAGTGGTAGCATGCTCACTCGATCCTCGGATTTCTTTCCTCAGCAATTCATATCCACCTTCTAGTGCTCCTCTGAGCCTACCAGCCTCTGCAGTGAGGTCTGTGACCTCAATGATTGACTCCTGTGGTTTGGGATGGGCCAAAGCAAGGACTTGCCCCTGCAAGTCAAGAACTCTGCCAGTCAGTCTCCAGACTGTGTCCTCAAGCTGCTGTATCCTGATGGACTGATCTGAAATCATCTGAAATACAGTGGAGATGTGGGGAGTAATGGTCTGATCAGAAGAGGTGGCTCCAGGTGCAAAAGAAGTACTACCCCACTGACTAGACAGCAAAGAAGCCACACGCTGTGATATATGCTCGATCTGATCGTCAGCCAGTCTGAACTCTGAATGAGGTGCTCTGCTCTCTGGCTGATACACTGGTGTGGGCATCCTAGTAAACTCTGAAGGGCCAGCCTCTGTATCAGGAATGAACTGGGTATCTGGTGAAACTGCCCTGAAGTCATGGACAGAAGATGATGGATCTTCTTCTTCTACTCTGCCTTCAGTTCTGACTTCAGCTCTATCTTCAGTTCTCTCTTCAGTTCCCTTGATCCAACCACCATCAGTCTTTGTAATTTCCATTCGGTGCAGGCTGTGTTGGTTGAAAGTGTCCACATGTGAGAGCTTGATAGGTGCCTCCCCCTCACAGCTAACTTCAAACCTCCTAAATACTCTAGTAAGGGCCATACCATAAGGCAAGTGTGCCTTGGATCTGTTCAAAGTTTCTCTCATGGCCTCTATCATAAGTGCAGGGAGGTTTAGGGGGGTCTGAGTGATGACATGAAACATGACACATACATCTCTGCTGGAAAGTAAGTCATGTCTACCACTCCTAGGAAAGAATAGCTTTGTTACCATCTGATGCAGGACCCTCATCTCAATGGACAAAATCTTTGCTTCCAATTTGTTTAAATTTTCTGAATAAGTTTCTCCTAAAATAATTCTGATCCCCTCTTCTTTAATTGGGAGTTCCATATATGAGTATCCTTCACTAGGCAACTGAAGTATTTCTCCCAATATCCTAGAATCCAGGCAGATATCAATTCCCTTTACAGTTGAAGTCACTGACCCACTTCCGTAAAGTAGATTCTGGTAGAATTCTCTAACTAGGTCAACATAGGTACTTCCTTAAGAGAGCAATAGAGTTTCCATCCTTGATTTTTAATTTTACTTGCAAAAGTAAAGCCTTCTTTCTCAAAGAACTGAAAATCTATATTTTTCCCGGTTTCTACTTTTCTATCAGAAAGAGGATTTATACTGGGGCTTATGGAGGATTGAGAGGGACCTTGAGCAGGTACTGAAACTGGAGTGGGAGCAGTTGAAGATTGAGCGGCTTGCCTTTTCTTTCTGATAATTTTTTTAGGCTCACGGATTGATTTTCTTCTTTGGAGAAGTTTCATCTTTGGAGCCATATCCACTATACTAGCAGACAAGGAGACTTGAATTGAGTGGAGGAGGGATCACAAGAGAGTGAAGAAGGATTTTGGTGGAGAAAAGAAGTGGATTTTGGAATATCGGTAAAGTGCTAGGGCACGTTCCAATCCGCGCCAAGCAATGCGAGAAGGCACAGAAAATCCTTTTCGAGGAGGCGATTTTTGGTGGAGAGGAGGAGGGAGAATTGTCTCGAAATTAATCCTTGGATTTGGAGCAAGAAGAGTTGGAGAAGATGGCTTTTGGAAGAAGAACGATGGGAAGATGAGTCGTCTCACAAACAGTAACCCTTATAAAAATAATGAACCCGTTGAAAGTTGATGGGATTTACAAGTTTGCCATTGAGTCGACTCATGGGGGTCGACTCATGAAGTTTAGAAATTCAGAAAAAATGTAAATAAATTCCAAAAAAATTCAAAATTTTGGGAGAAGAAATTTTGCTTAATGATAAGTTTTTAGAATGATAAATTTGAGCTTTTGGGACCAGGATAGCTGTTGGAAATTGGGCTCCAAGAAAATTTGATATCAATTAAGAGAAGTTTAGGCATATGGATCTAGAATTCCTAGATTTCTCCTAATTTCATAGAATCTATCCTCACTAAGGGCCTTTGTAAAGATATCAGCTAATTGATTTTCAGTACAAACATATTCAAGAATTACATTTTTGTTTTGAACATGTTCTCTTATAAAATGATGTCTTATTTCAATATGTTTAGATCTTGAGTGTTGAATTGGATTTTTAGATAGATTTATGATACTTGTATTATCACATCTTATTGGTGTTTCATTAAGTTTGATTCCAAAATCTTCGAGTTGTTGCTTAATCCATAAGATTTGAGCACAACAACTTCCGACTGCAATGTATTCGGCCTCAGCCGTAGACAGTGCCACCGAATTTTGTTTCTTGCTAAACCATGAGATTAGGTTAACTCCAAGAAATTGGCAAGTTCCACTTGTGCTTTTTCTATCTAATTTACATCCAGCAAAATCAGCATCTGAATATCCTAATAAATTAATTTGTGAGTCCTTAGAGTATCATAACCCTATAATTTGTGTACCATTTAAGTATCTAAGGATTCTTTTAACAGCATTCAAATGAGATTCTTTAGGATTAGATTGATATCTAGCACATAAGCAAACACTAAACATGATATCAGGCCTACTTGCAGTTAAATATAATAATGAGCCAATCATACCTCTATAGTATTTTAAGTCTACGCTTTTACCTTCATCATCCTTGTCAAGCTTACATGAGAGACTCATTGGTGTGCCAATTGGTTTGCAGTTCTCCATTCCAAATCTTTTGAGTAGTTCCTTGGTGTACTTGCTTTGGGTGATGGAGATTTTCTCTTTTGATTGTTTGATTTAGAGTCCGAGGAAGAAGGTGAGTTCTCCCATCATGCTCATCTCGAACTCTCCCTGCATAAGCTTAGCAAAGTCTTGACAAAGGGATTCATTAGTAGACCCAAAAATTATGTCATCAACATAAATTTGTATAATTAGCATATCATTTTGATTTCTTTTAATAAATAGGGTTGTATCTACATTACCTCTTGTAAAACCATTATTTAGTAGAAATTTACTTAGCCTTTCATACCATGCTCTAGGTGCTTGTTTTAATCCATATAAAGCTTTATTTAATCTAAAGACATGATTAGAAAAAGTATGATTTTCAAATCCAGGGGGTTGTTCTACATATACTTCTTCAGAGATATACCCATTTAAAAATACACTTTTAACATCCATTTGAAATAATTTGAATTTCATAAAGCAAGCATATGCAAGTAGAAGTCTAATAGCTTCTAATCTAGCAACAGGTGCAAAGGTTTCATCAAAATCAATTCCTTCTTCTTGATTATATCCCTTAGCAACCAGTCTTGCTTTATTTCTAATTACATTTCCATGCTCATCTAATTTGTTTCTAAAGACCCATTTTGTGCCAATTATTGAATAATCTTTAGGTCTTGTCACTAAGGTCCAAACATTATTTCTTTCAAATTGATTAAGTTCTTCTTGCATAGCATTAATCCAGTTATGATCATTTTCAGCTTCTTCAAAAGTTTTAGGTTCAAGTTGAGATACAAAAGCACAATGATTAAGTACATCTGTAAGTGAAGAACGTGTTTTTACCCCATGCATAGGATCATCGATAATTAACTCCTTAGGGTGGTTGTGAACATACCTCCATTCCTTGGGTAGGTCATTTGTACCTTGAGGTTGTTCTTGAATTTCTTCACTTCTCTCATCTTGTTTATCTTCTTGATCCTTGTCTTCTGGAGTTGCTGAGTCTTTCAGAGTGATCTCCTTCATACCTTCTATTAGTGGCTCTGCATCATCAACATCCTCATTCTTCCTTGAAGGAAGATCGTTAGATTCATCAAAAACAACATGTATGGACTCCTCAACTACTAAAGTTCTTTTGTTGAAAACTCTAAATGCTATACTAGTAGAGGAGTAACCTAGAAAGATTGCTTCATCTGATTTTACATCAAATTTACTAAGTTTTTCTTTGCCATTAATTAATACGAAACATCGGCAACCAAAAACATGAAAATATGCAATATTTGGTTTTCTTCCTTTCCAAAGTTCATAGGGGGTTTTCTTTAAAAATTGTCTAATTAAAGCATGATTTAAAATGTAACATGCTGTGTTAATAGCTTCCACCCAAAAATATCTTGGAAGGTTGCTTTCACACAATATGGTACGGGCCATTTCTTCTAAGGTTCTGTTTTTCCTTTCAACTATCCCATTCTGTTGGGGTGTCCTAGGAGCAGAGAAGTTATGGCCAATTTCATTTTCATCACAAAAATTTTCAAAGTCATGATTTTCAAATTCAGTTCCATGATCACTTCTAATATTTTGAATTGAAAACCCTTTTTCATTAGTGACTTTTCGATGAAATTTAGTGAAAATATGAAAAGTTTCATTTTTGTGAGCTAAAAAGAAAACCCAAGTAAAATGAGAGTAATCATCTATTATTACAAAGCCATATCATTTTCCTCCTAGACTAGTGGTTCTTGTTGGTCCAAATAAGTCCATATGTAAGAGCTCTAAAGGTCTAGAAGTTGAAACAGTATTTTTGGATTTAAATGATACTCTAGTTTGTTTACCTAATTGGCATGCATCACAAATTCTATCCTTTTCAAAATTCAGTTTTGGCAAACCAAGAACTAAATCTTTCTTAAATAATTTTGAAAGAGAGTGCATGCTAATATGTGCAAGTCTACGATGCCACAGCCAACTAGTCTCATTAATTTTAGCATTCAATGATACTAGGCATTGCATGTCTAATTTGGCTGAATCATTTAAATCTACCATATAAATATTGCCATGCCTATGTCCTATAAATTTAATGCCATCGTTAATAGGACTCGTCACAATGCAAACAGATGATTCAAAAACTACTTTATACCCTTTATCACAGAATTGACTAATGCTAAGTAAGTTATGCTTTAAACCTTTAACTAATAAAACATTCTCAATGTATTTGGAGGGAGTGATACCAATGTTACCTATCCCGATGATCTTTCCTTTGCCATTATCTCCAAAGGTGACCATCCCTCCATCCTTAGCATCAAGCGTGATGAATTGTGATTCATCACCAGTCATGTGTCTCGAGCATCCACTGTCAAGATACCATTTTCTGTTTCCATCTTGGGATGCTAGACACACCTGCAAGCAAAGATCAAGTTTCTGTCTTAGGTACCCAAGCTTTCTTGGGTCCTTTTAGGTTAGTCAAGATGGTTCCTTTTGGAACCCATATTTTCTTTGTGTTTGCATATTTGTTAATAAGACATGTGTATGATTTATGTCCTATTCTTCCACATTTAAAACAAGTAATACTTGTAGACTTGTTACTTGAATAATTTACATAAATATCCTTCAGAAATTTTTGTTTCTTCAGGGGTTTATAGCCAAGTCCAGCCTTATCATATATAGCTTTCTGATTATCAAGGATCATATTTAGTTTGTTTGAACTTAAGGTGAACTTATCTACTATAGATTTTAGCTTGTTAATTTCATCCTTAAAGTTTTGATTTTCTTGAATCAATGTGAATTTTTCAATTGAAAGGTTTTCAGCTTATTTTATTAAGGACTGATTTTCCAATTTCAGTTCTTTGTTTTTCTTCCCTAGTTTCTTTAATTCATCAATTGAATCATAGAATGCTTCATGTAATTCTTCAAAAGTAAATTCACTAGTGGATTCAGAAGTTACCTCATTTTCGTGTGCCATCAGGCACAGGTTGGCTTGTTCTGTTGAGGTTTTCTCGTCGAAGCTTGAGTCATCACTCGCACTCCAGGTCACCATCATTGCCTTCTTTTTGAACTTCTTTGGACCTTTCTTCAATTGTGGACATTCGGATCTGAAATGTCCCGGCTTCTTGCACTCGTAGCATATAAGGGGTTGATCTTTCTCCTTTTCTTTGCTTTGATCCCCTTTTGTGAATTTCTTTCTCATCCTCTGTTTCCTTTTTCTTAGAAACTTCTTAAATTTCCGGGTGATGAGTGCCATCTCTTCATCTTGTTCTTCATCTTCAGAGTCATCCGTTTCATAATCAGGCGAAGTTGTGGATTTGAGGGCAATGGTTCTTTTCTTTTTGACTTCATCCTCTTGATGTTGCTTCATGCTAAGTTCATGAGTCATCAAGGATCCAAGAAGCTCTTCTAGAGGTAGAGTGTTCAAGTCCTTTGCTTCTTGGATGGCAGTCACCTTGGCTTCCCAAGTTCTTGGCAGTGACCTGAGAATCTTCCTTACAAGTTCACTGTTAGTATAAGATTTGCCAAGACTCTTTAAACCATTGATTATATCAGTAAAATGAGTAAACATAGCAGTTATGGACTCATCATGCTCTATTTTGAACAATTCATATTTATGTACAAGCATGTTTATTTTAGACTCTTTTACTTGATTTGTTCCCTCATGGGTTACTTCTAACCTATCCCATATTTCTTTAGCAGATGCACAAGTAGAAATGCGATTAAATTCACTTGCATCTAGTGCACAATAAAGGACATTCATGGCTTTGGCATTTAATTGTGCCAATTTCTTGTCAACCTCATCCCATTCTTTTTCGGGTTTGGTTGACTCCTCACCATCTATAATCTTGGTGGGTGTGTGAGGACCGTTCACTATGATACTCCACATATCATAGTCAAGTGCTTGTATGAATATCTTCATCCGAGCTTTCCAATAGGTGTAATTAGACCCATTGAAAAGTGGAGGTCGGTTTGTAGATTGCCCCTCGGCTAGAGAAGTACCGACATGGGTTGCCATAGATCTTTGGCTCTTTGATTGTTAGATCAAAGAAGGGCTAGAGCACCGGCTCTGATACCACTTGTTGCCCAGCTATGCAACCCAAGAGGGAGGGGTGAATTGGGTTTCTAAAAATTTTAAGCCCAACAAATTACTTATGAAGAACAAAACAAAGACTTTAATTCAATATTAATTACCTAAAGCAGGAATGCAAGGATATAATAAAGAAATAAAGTGAAGCGATAAAGCACACCACAAACACAAGGATTTATAGTGGTTCGGTGCCAATCCTGCACCTACATCCACTCCCCAAGCTCCTACTTGGGAATTTCAATCCACTATACTTGTATTCAACCTGAATACAAAACGTCGGAAACTCCGACACTAGCTATCCCAAGCTAGATCACTTGTTTGCCGGGTACAAGTAAACCCAAAATACTCCGATTTCAGGTTCGGATCAACCTTTTCTTGTTTTGAAAATCCTCCAAAAACAAGAACAAAAAACTCACAAAGAGTTAGAAAAATTTTGAGCACAGATTAATACAATAACAGCTCCTTTAAATGAGCGAATATAACAATAAAAACTTTACTCAAATGAAGAACCCCTTTTCGGATTTTCTCAAAGTGGATGAACGTTTGAACGAATGCTTGAGAAGAGGTTGATTGTTGATTGAAGATCTCTTTAAAGCTTTGGAAGATCTCTAGATCAAGGTTGAACAATAGGCTTGAAAGATCCTCTCTTTAAAAGCTCTTGAATCTCTTTCACAATCTTTCATGTGGATTTTGGATCCTCTTTTCTTTTTCTCTCAAATTATCTCGTTGATCTCAGGCTTTTTCGTGCAGATTTCGGATCCTCTCTTGTATTTGATCTCACGTTTGATCTCTATTTAATCTGCAATTTCTTTCACCATTTTAAGCATTTTACAGCATTAGAAGCAAGAGAAAACAATTTAGGCAGATAAAGAGCCGTTAGAGCAATTTTAGGAAGCATAAAAGGTAATTAAAATGGGCAAAAAAATAGCCGTTGCTGATATTTTCCGTCGCAGGGGTCGACTCATGAGTCGACTCATGCATCAGGAGTCGACTCATGAGTCGACTTCTGTTGCACAGATCAGACAGTCTTGATTTCTGGATTTTTTGGCTCAAATCAGCAGAGGTCGACTCATGAGTCGACTCATGCCTTGTGGGTCGACTCATGAGTCGACTCACAGGTCGTGCCAAGTCAAAAATCCAGCGTGCCATGAAAATTTTTTTTGCGTGCCAGTCAGCTCATAGTGCCATGAGTTGACTCATGAGTCGACTCATGCACTTCAAACATTCATAACTTCAAAAATATAAGTCCAAAAATAATAAAATTTTCACCAATAGTTTTCAAATCATTTGTTTTATCAAATGATACTATCAAATCAGGATTTTAGTGAAATTATGATTTTGCCCTTGAAGAGCATAAGGACTTTTTCAATTTAAAATTATTTGTATCCCTTCAATCTGCTTTGTAATCATCAAAATCAATCTAGGAGCAACAATAGAACTGAAGTATGGATCCAGTAATTCTGTACTTTTATTTCAGTATGAATATTGGGATATTAGTAATAAAAAGATCAGTATTCATATTGATTCATAATTTATCAGTATAAATTTTATACGAACATAGTACCAAAATAAATCGTATATATTAGCAACTCAAACAAAACAAGTAATATATTTGAAGGATCTAAAGAATCGAGGTAATTGGCATGTTGTACAAAAAATAATACCTAGAGACGTATATGACATACCAATCTGATTAGAGATGGATGAAAATTCGGATTTACAAGAAGAAGAAGCTTTTCAATAAGAAGAACAAATATTAGCCGAGCTTTTGGTTGATGAAGAACTTGTAACGGCACCTTTAAATAGGGCTGATCTGTCGTCCAACGAAGTTGAAGCTGATTTTGTATTTAATCTTGATGAGTCAGAGGGCGACGATTAGTTTATAAATGATGATGAGATAGAAGATGACACATATATCATTTATTGTGATTCGGAGGAGGATCTACACATCGAGGAAGATACGAATATTGATGAGTAGATCTATATTCTTCGTTCAATCTTATCTTGCAATAATGGTATGCGATATAATTATATTCATTAGAATACTATTTGATTTTTATTATTATTATTCAGTATTATATTTATTTATATCTTAATTATTACAGATATAGTATCAGGAGACAGATGACGACATTCGCATTCACAGTCTACCTCGGAGGTTGAGGCACCTTCACCGATCTCCGTTGCCTCATCGGCTCCACTATCAAAGGGTCCTAATGAGGTGGGTCCCAATGAGATGGATCCTAGTGGTATTATTATATTTTTTTATACACTAAAATTTAATTCTTTTATTTGGATCATACTAATAATTTATTTATTATTGTTATTTCAGGTTAGTCTTCATTGGTAGTGAGGCGAGGGTGAGGTCCATCGAAGAACCTCACTCTAGAGCATTGGAGATGCGAGCATCCGAGACATCATCTCCAGATCGAGATACCAGTCAGCTACACCAGACCCATTAGGGGATGGTGCGAGCCATGGCAGACTGAGCTGGGCATCATATGCTGTAGTTATGCCCCCATGATGCTCTTCGATTGGCGTCACATTCTACCGGCTCAGAGAGAGATTTTTAATACCCACTTACAGATAAAATAAATTATATTATAAATATTTAATTTGCATAGTATTCTTCTAATATTTATTATTGGCAGGGTGTATTCGACATCGTTAATTTTGAGGAGGATCGTGTGAGGTGAGCTGTCAACACTCATCTATCCTTGTATTTTAAGGATTATCGCCATCACATGCATCAGCATTGGTACCAGATGGTGCAGGATCATAGAGAGGAGGCAGCATGGCAGCGGTCCTATGACAGCATCACCATGGACGATTGGACTGCCATATGCCGGCAGTACGAGGATCCGGCATATCAGGTTACATATCTAATTTATTTTTTAGAGTTTAATGACTGAATCATTTATTTTTAAATTAAATTAGTTATCTACTAATTTGATTGATAATTTTACAGAGACGATATGCCCAGAATGCAACGAATCGGACGAGATAGACCGTGTCTCATTATGGGGGTTCAAGATCGTTCGCTCGTCACATGGAGCACATGGTAGGTAATTTTTAATTTTTAATTAGCATATAATTCTTTAGTTATTTAAAAAAATTTTAATTAATTCTCAAATTGCAGAGAGATGCTGAGAGTGGCAAGCTTCCTGGTAGGATCGATATCTAACAGCGGACCCACCAGCGACGGTTGGGAGAGTGGATGATGGAGAGCCAGGAGCTCTTTGTAGGTTTTTTAATTATTTTTTTATTCACAGTCTGATTTTTATTAAAAAATTAAAATAACTCTAATTTTAATTTTCAGGATCGTATGACAGACATGAGATCCCAGCCTACCTCTGAGAGCTTGATCGCACCCACAGATGATGAGATCTATGATCAGATGTTCAATACG
This sequence comes from Elaeis guineensis, assembly GCF_000442705.2. NCBI lineage: Eukaryota > Viridiplantae > Streptophyta > Magnoliopsida > Arecales > Arecaceae > Elaeis > Elaeis guineensis. The sequence continues at coordinate 12,841,309 of NC_025999.2, read as the reverse complement.
AGATCCTGTTATGTTAGGGGTCTAGGGTATGGGATCACTGCTCCCTCATCCTCACGCTCATCTAAAGCTGACATCCATTCTATGTGCGAGGCTCGGCTAATGGAGGTGTAGAGGCAGGCTGTCGAGGATCGACAGCAGGCTATCATAGATCGACAGCAGGCTGAGCACTAAGTTTAGGAGTTGGTTGCATGCGTCGATGAGTATCAGCAGCTTCAGATCCAGATGATAGAGCGGATGACACAGATAGAGCAGACGATACAGCTGATGAGGCAGTAGCAGGCCGGTTTGAGCTCCGTCGAGTGCTCTCCATCCCCAGCTCATTCTCCAAAGACTGATATTTGATGGCTTATTGATGTACTTTTTTTATTTTAAATTTTTTATAATTTTAATTTAATATAATAAAATAATAAAATTTATTTATCAATTTATTACGTAAATTTTTTATTTTTTTAATTTATAAAAAATATTATATATATAAATTAAAAATATATATTCATAAATTTTTTTAAAAAAATATGACTAAATTGTTAGCGACAGAATATTCACGACGAACGATTCGACGTCAAAAATATTTTACTAACATAATTTAATTTTTTAAAAAATATATAATTAACAGTGATGAAAAATCTTTAATCGTAAATAATTATTAGCAATGTAACTTTTCATCACAAATTAAATCATTTATGATGTAAGTTTTCATCGCTAATATTATTCAATTTTATTTCTTAAAATTTTTTTTATTAAATTAATAGCGATAAAATTTTTTCATTATAAAAAATATTTTTTATAATATAAACTTTTAGTCGCTAAAACTTTTGAATTAATAGCGATGAAAATATTTTCATCGCTATTAATTTTTTATTTATTGGCGACGGTATTATTCATCGCAAATATTTTTTTTATGATTAAATTTTTTTATCTTTTATCTTTAACAATAAAAAATATTCATCGTAAATATCTTTTATTAGCGATAATTTTTTTTTATCGTAAAATATTATCAACAACACGATTATTGATGATGAAATATTAGCGATGAAAATTACGTCGCTAATATATATTAGCGACAAAAATCATTTATTAGCAATGAAAATTTTTCATCGCTAATATATAATCTGTTTTGTTGTAGTGAATGGTGCAATGGAGATTGGGGCTGTGTCTGCATCTATCATTATCGCCTCAAGTGATGATCAAGGGGTAGTCGATCTGAAAGGAATAACAGTCTCTTTACTCTTCTTCGAGGTAGGCTGATCAGCTAGTTCCTGCTTTCTCTTCTTTGCATCAGCTTATCTTTTCGGACTGAACTTCAATTCATTATTCTTATCGCAAAAGGAGGAAAATTGTTAAAAAAAATGAAATGAATGATGAAGTGAAAGTAATAGAGAACAAGAATTGACATTGGACTTATCTTAGAGAGAGATTTGACTGATGTCGGTATCAAACAAAGATTGATCATGCACCAGTAGGCTCAACTTGGATACCTTCATATCCAGAAGTTCCACAAAAGCCTCCTCATCCTCAAGAAATATTTCATTATTATTGTTCCATTTGATTTCAGGCTTACGCCAAATGCAGCTAAAATTCCATGGAATATCGGAAGAAACCAAAAAAATAATTTTTTCAATTATGTATAGAAGATGGGAGGGCAAGACCAAATTTATATTTAGACCGAGGTAAAAAATACCACCAGCTTTTTTCATAAGTATTTCTTTAGGATGAACAACACTCTAAAGAAAGAGATCCTAAGTTCTATAGTAAAAAATTAACAACAAATGATGAATACTATGATCATCTTAATAGCGTCGAGAGTGACTTGGATCAGATGAAGCCTATAAAAGTCTAAGACATTACTGAAGAAGGCATGTAAGGAAAATCGAAATGCCTCATCATAAAATACGACACAACCTTTTGAAGGTTCAGTGATCCGATCATCCTGATTTAAAGCTATCAAATAGAATTCTTCAGGAATAAAGTATTTTTTTTAAGTTCCTGAAGATCGAGATCGGACAGGATGTATTACTTAGTATTAGGACCAAAGTAATCCAAAAATCCCCTTATAAGAGATTCGGGATCTTTTCGACTTGAACTAGTGACTTCGACCGTTGCCCGAGGTGAAGTTTTCACTTCAAATTTAAGCAGCGGTTGGGTCGACCGAAGTATACGATCATCCTAACTCATCTCGCTATTATCAGAAGATATTTTATAAAAGAAAGAGGAAAGCAGATAAAAAGAAAAAAAGGGAAGAACTATCCAAAAGAGGAAGATAGAGATTAGAATGATCTAAAATTCTAAAGTTGCATGAAAAAGAAGCCAAGAATGAAGAAGTCTACTTAGTAGACAAAAGAGAAGTTCTCAGGGAGCTTTTGAGGAATTCCTGACTCCAATGATCTCTTCACCGACTCCGACAATGCCAAAAAATCTTCTTTCCGGCTCTGATGGTGTTGAGAGAACTCTAGAAGAATCTCGACAGAGCTTCTGGACAAGAAAAATAATAAAATAATTTTCAAATAGAGTACAGGCCTATTTATAGAACTTACTGACAGTTTGGATTAATTGGCTATACCGTCAGATCAATGCCACTTGTTAATAATCTAATGACTCTGAGTAAAATCGATTCGACGCACCTCCTCCTGATTGAGCAACGTAAGTTGAATCCATGTGATGACTAAAGTGACCAATGGCAACATGACACATGGTGCACGTGCATCTGGGCATAGCCATTCAAATAATTATGAGCTCTCGATTCTTTAAGCAGTCATAATTATTGAATCCGATGGATCGTTTTTTAGAAACGGTATGTCGCTTCGAATGGCTAAAAAATTAACATTCTCAACCATCAGCAGCATGACAATTTATGTTAATAACACAAGCCAGATAAGATCTCCTGTATTGACTTTCCACACCCGATATGAAGATTTTCACTTCAAATCTGAAAAGTGGGGGGGCATGTATTAGTACATATAAACCGATCTCACCATCAAGCCATGTGGCAGTATCAGGATTATTTGAATTGTAAGTATACTTTCAGATCAAGTCAGCTGTATACTGATCTGTATTAATCTTCAGCTCGTCGTTTTGCCGATCTCACATAAGTTAATTTTTGATGAAACATGATGCTTAGCTCAGCTGGTTACCGATCTACCATAAGTCACATCGGTTCAAGACCAATGTGACCATAAAAACATAGATGGTTATGTTGCAGCCGGTATCCAGTTCAGCAGTAGCTGTCTTCTAATCATACTACAACTAATCTCCAAGTGAATAAACAATTTACGATCTCCATACAGCTTGACATTCTATTATAACAAACTAACGATCTAACAAACTCTTCTAACACCCTATAGAAGCCCCCTCTATATGAAGAGGGACAGGATACCCTCCACAAGATAAATTAGAACTCACAGTGCTGAGATGCTACTGAATTTCTTTCAGTTCTCCCACTGAAGGGAGCAAAAATTCTCACTCTATTGTTTTAAAATCTTTTCTCTTGCCTTTCAGTCTTTCCATTTCTACCGCTGATTCTCAAGGCCCTGGTTGATTTAATTATCTGAAGATCCTAATCTGGAGAATATTCCATCAGATCTAAAACTTCTTTTGTAAGATTTCTTGTAGATTTCACTAAACTGCACTCGAAAATACTCCAGCTCGATCCAGGATCAACCTCACTATCTATCCTTCGGAGCTTTGCAATATCAACTTGAGTGGTAGTTCAGTGTCTTATTCTTATTCTGCCAATGGACAACGTGGTAGTTAAGTAGTGAGGAAACACGTTTGACTAAAAGCACCTTCTTCCTTTGAGAAGGAAAAACACGTTCATGATTAAGAAAGGAATATATTGATACACATCTTGTTCGAGCTTTGCTTTTCTACATCCATTTGACCTTTGACCTTATTGGATCGACAACTCCAAAGCAGCCATCCACATCATTCAGTTCCAAAGATTAATCATCCCTTCACCTTTAGAACATATGGCGTTGATTGAAGGGAACCATTTCATCTACTCTCAGACATGTAAAAGAGACAGGAAGCAATGGTTGGTGGCCTCAAGCGAGCAAGTACTTCAAATGGGCCCTTCCTACAATCTAGCACCATTATTCCCTCAACCTTTACTCTCTCCATTTTCCACCATATCATGTGTACTGGATAGTGTTTTGGTGATACGATGGTAGTGGACACAAAAGGTTCCCACATGGATGGGAAAGGAAGCAGAAATTATATTCTTTTCACCACATGCACCAACATGGCCTTGCACCATACCAATCACTTTGTCTCCTTCCTATATGCTCCAAGGGGTTAAATTTTTTAGTTGGACTGGGTTTACCATTGAGTTGATGGATTAGTCCAACTACAAACCAACATATACAAATACACATGTATTGCTTCTTTTTCCCATTTGTTTCTTTTTGGTACATCTTTGTGTGTGCTGGTCCGTCGTTGGATTGGTCTACCACGTAGTACTAGTGGACCTGATCCAACCAATAATTTTTCATTCTGAGGCATGCTGATGTGGCACAAGGAGAAGAGTTCAACGGGGGACCCATCAAGGAATAGTTGAATTGGTGGATCAGGTTGCCATGCTGGCTGTCCAAGCCCATGGTTGCACGCAACGTTTCTGTGCACCCCTCAGGCCTGGGGACATGCAGTCCACAGGGTGGGGACAGGCGTAGGAATAAAAGAGAACTAGACCATGGTACAATTGTGGTCATGTGTTTATCCACATTTCAAGGGAGGAAAAGAACAAGTCTTCTTGTCCTTTTGAGCTTGATGTGTTTCCATGCTTTGGACAACAAAGAAGAGGGCTTCATTTGGGTTAGGGGAGGGATGCCATGGGGCTGATAAGGACTCTTCCCTTTGTCTCTTTGTTTTTGAGGTGGAGAATTTACCTGGATCAACTGATGATAAATTCTTTCTGTGTTTGATTTGGTTTTCTAACATTAAAGTTTTAAGAGCCTAGAGATGATTTCACAAAATTGGATTGGTGACGTTGGTCATTGGTGATCATTGACATTGTTCATAAAAAAAGTTACACAAAAAAACATGGTGAAAATATGTCAAGGTATCAAGGATTAACCATAAATTAATTGTAATCAGCACTAGGATTCTTTCGTCACTTTTTTCCTTGTCTATTGTAATATTTCGAATTCTTCCTATGGCTTCCATCTACCATATCCTTCACGTTTCCTCCTCTTTCTGAGCCGTACAACAGAAGTTCATGTCTCCAATAGGATGGGTCGAAGTTAGAGTTTTATTGCGGATGCTTGTATAATAATTTAATTCTTTATTCTTAGTTTATGCAGCACATCTATTTTCTTAACCTTCTCATTCCTACTACAAGAAAATCCTGATCTTTGCCACATGATAAAATATTCTTCTCTTACGTGATTTCTCCTTAATCACTTTCAACTGAGTGGTTAGTTTCAAAGAGTTTCTAAAGAATTACATTATTGATAAGGATTCAGATGTTTAAAATTCCTTTAACGGATAAAAATTTCAATTCAACTTAGTTTTTTTCATTATTAAAATTAGTAAATATATAAATTCTTGTGGATCCAATTGCATATATAGGAGTCCCAAAGTTCCTTAGTGTCAATTTTGGAGTATTAGAAAACCCCTGCTCAGGTCAGCAATAATATTCTGGGAGGCCATTTCAAAACATGGATCATCTACATTAATATTATTAACATACACATAATTTTGCCTTCAAAGTTTCATGGAAGAATAATTTCCCTTCCTAAGAACAAAAATTTCACTAAAAAGATAATAATCATCCCTCAATTTTTGGGCTAAACATAATTTTTGATATGCTGATGAACAAAATCAAGAGACAATAACAAAGAAAATCCACATTAACACACATATTAAATAACGAATAGAAGGGTTCCAAGGCTATTTAAGCATGAGCAAATGTTGGATAATCTTTCTTACGCCTTGTGATCTTTTAAAAATTTCAAATCTCATAAAAGACATATATAAAATCCACAAGATATAAAATTAATAACATGTTGTCACAAATAACCCTCTCTAATGAGAGTATTACAAGTAGACCCTATCAACGTAACATAAAACTAATGACAGCTCCTTGTGAAGGCCTGAACGTCAAATTAGTCCATTCTAATTTAATTCTCAAATTATTTGAGTTTGATCGAACCACCCTTTAAAAATAATGAGAGACTAATATAATGCTTATCAATATATGATGAACAATGATTTAGGCTCATATCCAGTCAGATTAGAAATAGTTTTGACTAATTAAAAAAAATTAGGATCGATCAATTCTACCTGACCATCAGTAAAGCAATCTAATTTTGCTTATAAGACTATTAATTGGTTATAGGATTAAGATCTAATATGAAAATGGGTCTTATAACCTAAGATCAAAAGTGGGTAGGATTGGAAATTTATGATCCCAAACCCATCAAGGGAGACTTATTTGCCCCATCCCTAGATGCGTTTTCTTCCTTGACCACCATGGTCATGCTCCTCTACCTACAAGTTGAGACCGCCACTGCCACCACCAGCCATTGTTATGGCGTGCTGTCAGTTGATCGTCCATCGATATGCTGACGGATATCAACTGTCCAATCAACAAGAATCAAGTGGTGAGATTTTTTTATTGATAACAATTATTTCAACCATAGAACAACATGCAATAGTGAAGACGAGAGGAAGCACACTTGGTATTAATGTAAATTAGTAGAGTAGCTACAAAAGCTTACCTTGAAACTCTTCACCTAAAAAGCTACCTTATGAACCAAAAAAAAAAAAAAAAAAATCACATCATGAAATTGTCGAATCTTAACCAAATCGCTACGGTGCATCATCGAATACCATTGGAAGAGAAGCTACAACAGACCTTCTAAGTCCCATGCCTCAAAATCCAGGATATTCAACCACAGATGGATTCTTCTTGTTGTAGATCATGCATGTCTTTATCTTATAGGTTATAAAAATTTGTTATACTGAGCACCATCTTCTTTAAATTACATCAGGGAGTTTTGTTTCTCTAATAACTTTATCAAAGGGTACACATGAGGTACATTTGTAGAGGATTGGAACCATACTCCCCGTACAAACACACATAATTTAGTACCTGCATAATTTAAACCAAAATACTTGTTACATGTTTTTTTATATATATGTTTTAAATCAATAAGGAGGACAAGAATTCCAAATTATCCCTTCCAAGTGTTGGAGGGTTGGTACCTGAGTGGAGAATGGCCCGTGCCGTGCCCTCATGGATCTCCTACGTGTCATTCATTGGCAATTGAAGTCCCAGAGAGGACTGTTACCATCGTCCCATCCAACCAATCAGCACAAGAAAAGTGGTGCTGACTTACCCAAACGTATGTTGGAACTTTGCGTATCACGGATTCTCTCGCATCACTTGCGATAGTGGAGCCTGCTTGCATTTTTTAGTGATATGGACGAATCGGCTTCAAAAGCCTCAGAGATCCGTTTGGAGCTCTTGATGTGAAAGCATGGGATCGTGTAGAATCTATTCAGTGAAATTGAAGAATTATTTCTCCCTCTCTCCATTAATCCTTTAAGATTGCTTAAGATGGTTTTGATTGCAGACCAAATGAGATGAGAGGTACTTTTTGCACCATTGGAGCAACAAATTTGTTCCATGGAATAGGAGTCTTTCGATATTTAGTTGAAGAATAAGTATGGGGAATAGATGGAGGGTATATGCATGCTACGTTAAACACACATTACGCTTCGCGATGATTTGGACCTTATTGCAAAGACTATATATATTGCACTCTTGCTTTTTTAGTGTTTGTATATATAGTGGATAAAGGTAAACTGGTAATTGAAAGGAACAGGAATTATCAAGCCCATTCCATGGTATAAATCTATTCCACCAAAATATATGGTATGCCCCTATTCTTTGGTGTTGGCCAAGAATTTTGGGAAGCTATATATTCCTTACTTTGAGAGAAATTCTGCAACCAAAGGTCATTTAGAAGAACTTGCTTTAGTAGTCAAATGCACCAAATCTCACCATCCATAACCATTATAATGTCACAGAAGGTATTTTAGGTCTTCTCCTTGCAACCATTTTCTTGGCCTTATGAAAGGTTTTGGAGAACATCCTCCAAGCATAAAAAGGTGGTAAATTGTCTTTAAGCACAAAACAAAGCCAACTTATTTTGTGCTTTCATTTGACAAACTACGTACGGACATCTTCAGGGTTGTAATTCCTATATTGATTTGCATAACAGCATGCAATTATTGCCTAGTTCTGTCATATATTAGGTTTATGTTGGAGAATCAGATGATTTGTAATAAATTGATGTTTTCGTTAGTTATAATAAAAATAAAAAATTACTTTTGAAATTACTGATATTATTTGATCTTGCTGAGGGTGCCAATTAGTTCATTGGTGAAATCACTGTGTGTTGACCGGTGACCCAAGTTCTACACTTTCACTTGGCTTCTTCCTGTCCCGGATCACGAAAGAAGATATTATTGCACTGTTACTTGGACTGGCATGTAGATATGGATCTACAAATATTGTTTATACTCAAAATACTAATGAACATGTCGAATAAGAGTTGTTACTAGCGAGTCATATTAGTCGTTATAACGGGATAGCTGCTAAATAATGAATATTATTAAAAAAATCCATATCATGCGTATATAACATAACACTAGTAAAATATTTTTCTCAAAACGGCAGAGGAGATGTTGTGATAGCTGTTATTGCTGTAATATAATGGTCATTATAATCCCTATTATGCATTCATGCATGCATGCATGCATGCATAACAATAAAAAGTTTCTCTCTCTATTTATCAGACAAAAGTTGTCATCGCAATGGCTATGTACGCATGCATGCATGCACAGCAATAAAATTCTACACTTTCTCTCTCTGTTTCTCTGACAAAGTTGTTATCGCAATAGTTACCAAAAGAAACAGTTGTTATCCCAAAGGCTATGAAGCCAAATCACTGAGAAGACCATTTTTAGTTTTCTTTTCCACCTGGATCGGCCGTTTCAGCAAAATTTTGGAGGACTTATGGGACGTAGGAGTATCAACTGATGGAGGGCACGGGCACCCTGACAGAAATAATAGTATCCGGAAGAAGACAAGAATAATATCTATTGGTAAATCTTGACGACAGGTTCTTGATGCTAGGGAAGTAGGTGGGTTCCATTTTGATACACTGGCAGATCACGTTTCAAAATCCATGAGGGAAATTTCACAGCTTAGCTTATCATTTGTCAGAATCCTTGGGCAAAAAGGCTGCACATGAGTGAGGGGACCCTGCGGTTTGAACCAACGTCAACTCTATCGAGCTTGTTTGACCTTTTTTTTTTTCTTTTTTCTTTTTTTTGATAAAGTTCAATGAGAATAAATTTTTAATTCATAAGAAATCTATTTTCGAAAAACATGGAAAATGATTAGTTCCACTTCTATATTGATAGATAATGTGTAGGAGACAAAGCAAAATCGGTAATATATAACATAATCTATCCTCCATACGTAGCAAAAATGGAGGCTCGGTTTGTACGAAGCTATGGATTTGCCATTGGGATGCTCATATTAATAAAGTCATTAATATAGTTTTTTTATTAAGATAATAAATAGAACTTTTATATCTATTATATGCTATTCTATTATCTATTCCCTCATGCCAATTTTACATTGTATTTGAAGAATTTAAAAAAAAAAATGATAAAAGTGCACCTTGTACATCACACGAATTGTATTCCAACATACGAGGCTCGGCTTATGCTGCTCTGTTGAAATGAGCTGTAGATCCCTCTAATTAGGAATGCAATCGTCTAATTAGAGGGAAATATGTTTGTATAATTCCTAAATTGAATCCCTCTGATTAGGAATGCAATCGTCTAATTAGAAGAAAATATATTTGTATAATTCCTAAATTGAATCCCTCTGATTAGGAATGCAATCGTCTAATTAGAGAAAAATATATTTATATAATTCCTAAATTGAGCCCATGAAAATTAATAAAAAAGGCCCTTTTGGTCCTAGAGAAGTATTCCTTCTTCTTCTGAATCCTCGTCTTCACCTTCTCTTCTATTTTTTTTGTTTTTCAACATGGTATCAGAGCACTCTGTTCCATGAATACCCTCTATTCCGCCTCATCTCAATCCCTAAACTTCTTCAACTGCCGACCGTCCGCACCTCTTCAGATCTTTTCAAATCTTCTCCGGATCAGGCATCTCCCACACCCTGCCATCGCCATCGCTATTTCCGTCGTTGCTGCTACTGCCGTTGCCGTCGATGCCACCGATGTTGCTACTGCCATCGATGCCATTGCCGTATCCATCCGTGAACCATGGGATTGAGAACGGAAGCCGCTGACGCCCTTCTCATTTCTTATTAGGTGCTAGGTCTTGTTCTGGAGCAACAATGGAGCATCTTTTTTGGAGTTTCTGAATATTATCGAGGTGCCTTTCATGCAAGCAGATATTCGATATTTTTTATTCGTCATCTGAGTTTATCTCAGATCGTTGGTGAGAAAAATTCAAATACCTTTTCTTCCTCAAGATTGTTCTTGTTTACTTGATCATTTAAGTATTTTGTTTTGACAATGGGTGATAAAAATCCTTTAACCATGGAGGATTTAGAAAAGTTAATGGTTAGGATGATGGAATCTCGTATTGCGAGTAGTGAGTTTTCAAAGATCATCCTAGAAACTAATCTGGTCAAATTGGATGGGTCGGGTACCTACTTGAGTTGGACGCGACATGTTCGTCTAATTTTAGAGTCTCACAATCTTGAGGGGTTTATAAGTGGTACTGCAAAAAGATCAGAAGGAGATGTGATAGTTGTTAGACAGTGAAATTCTAATAATTCTCGAGTGGTAGCATGGCTCCTTGCCTCTATGGTACCAAGTGTTGCTCATACGATTGAGGCACTGACGAATGCTTATGAGTTATGGCAAGTTGTAGCCACAACTTATTCCTATAAAGGTAATAATATGCATGCCCATAAGATCCAACGAGAGCTTCGGAGACTTACTCAGGGTTTTCGATCTGTAACAGAGTATGTTGGAGAATTAAAAAGGTTGTGGAACAATTTTGATTTTTATAGTCCCTTTACCCCTACTCATCCTGATGATGTTGATGTGTTCCACAAATGGATAGAGCGTTAGCGCCTTGTGGATTTTTTGGATGGACTAAACCCAGAGTTTGAGTATCGACGCTCTTCTATTCTTAGTACACAGGAATGGCCAACTCTTGATGAAGCTATTTCCTTGGTTCTTAGTGAAGAAACTCGATTAGCCACTATGTCTTCTTCTACGAACACAGCTATACGATCTGCACTTGTAGTACAGCCAACTACTCTTGGAAGCTCTTCTCCTATCAATTCTACTCAAGAAACTCAGCCTCGACCTCGCGGGGTTAAGATTTGTGACCACTGTCATAAGCCGGGCTACATCAAAGCTTACTGCTATGAACTGTATGATCGTCCAACTAGAGGCAGTGGTCATGGAGGTGGTCATTCTGGTAGAGGCCGAGGTCAGTATAATCAGGCTCATTTTTTTTCTATGGAGAATTTATCAGTCGAAGAAATGCAACTTTTAAAAAAATTCAGATCTGATGTAAATATTTTTGAAAGCAGCACTTTCACAGAAGATTCTTCAAACCAACCAACCAGTTCTCTCTATCAGGGTAATTTTGCCCAAATAGGTATCGATGATCAAATTCATGCTCTTAACTATAGTAATTTTTCTCCATGGGTAGTTGACTCTGGAGCATCCAATCATATGACTGGATCCTTTAGAGATTTTGTGTCTTATATTCTCTGTTCTGGTCGTGATAAAGTTCGTCTTGCTGATGGCTCCTTTATCCCTATTTCTGGGAAAGGATCTATCAAATGCACTTCTGAATTACCCTTATCATCTGTTCTACATGTCCCTAGATTTTCTATCAATCTTCTATCCATTAGTGCTATTACGAATGATCTTGATTGTGCCGTAACTTTTTTCAAAATACATTGTATCTTTCAGGAGCCAAGGACAGGAAGGAAACTTGAGACTGGCATAATACGTAATGAGCTCTACTATTTGGAGGGAGGAGTGTCCGGAGGCTACTCAGAAACCAGTTTGATAGTTTCATTCTTACAAAAGGAAGACCTGTTACTCCAGCACCGCAGGCTTGGCATCTTCCATTTACTCTCTTAGCTCGTATGTTTCCAACTATTTTTGAATCATATAATAAAGAGAAGCTTGTATGTGATGCATGTGAACTAGCTAAACACACTAGAAGTGCTTATCCAGGCTCAGGTCTGCATAGTAAAGCAATGTTTGAGGTAGTTCATTCTGATGTATGGGGATCCTGTGGGACCACCGCTATTTTTGATCATCAGTGGTTCGTTACTTTTATTGATTGTTTTAGTCGTTGCACTTGGGTTTATCTATTGAAAAATAAGAATGAAGTGTTTCAGTCATTTAGAGATTTTCATAAAATGATTGGTACTCAATATGGAGCAACTCTTAAGATTTTTTGCTCTGATAATGGGACAGAGTATCTTAATAAAGAATTTGAGGAGTATACATATAATAATGGTATTATACATCAAACGACTTGTGTTGACACACCGGCTCAAAATGGAGTTGCTGAAAGAAAGAATAGACACCTACTTGAAGTGACAAGATGTTTGATATTTTCTATGAATGTTCCTAAGTTTTAATGGGGAGAGGCAGTGTTAACTGCAGCATATCTAATTAACCGAATGCCACTTCGAACTTTGGACTATAAGACACCTCTTAAATGCCTGCAAGGAACTAATTCTTTCATAATTCCCCCAAGGTATTTGGCTGTGTTTGTTTTGTTCGGGATCATCGACCTTCGATTGGCAAGCTTGACGCTCGTGCCCTCAAGTATATTTTTGTTGGTTATTCCTCTACTCAAAAAGGGTACAAATATTGGTATCCGAATGAGTGAAAGTTGTTTATCAGCATGGATGTAATATTTCGGGAGTCTGAGCCATTCTATATATCTTCTGTGTCTTCTTCCTCTCCCGTCACCTTTGGAACTGGTCGAGAGGGGGAGTTCTCTGGAGGGAGTCCTATTACTGTGGATGTTGGTACAAATGGTGGATCTGATACTCAGAGAGAGTTTATTATAAATGGTGGATCTGATACTCAGGAAGAGTTTATTTCTATTAATGCTAGTTCTGACACTCAAGAAGAAGCATCTAAAACTGCATCTGAGACTCTCTCACAGTCTGCTACTTCAATTTCATCTGATTCATCTCCTCTCTCAGAGTCTATTATGCATTCTCTAGTCTCCAAATCTTCCTCTCCTATCCTGACGGTTTCATCTTCTACGACGAATGGTAATTCTCCTATACCTCTCATTCATTTTACGTTAGATAATGATGATCTAAATGTTCCTATTGCTTTACGTAAACCTACTCGTCATGCTGGTATTCCTGCTCGACTTAAGGATGGAATGGGGTACAAACATGACATCACTAACTTTGTATTCTATGAGTCTCTCTCTCCATCTTATCAGAGTTTTATAGCTTCTTTGTCCTCTGTCTCCATACCCAAGAACTGAAAGGTTGCTAAAGAAGACTCCAAGTGAAAAGCTGCTATGCTTGAGGAAATGCGAGCACTAGAAAAAAATAATACATGGGAACTTGTATCTTTACCAGCTAGTAAACAAACTGTGGGATGCAAATAGATTTTTACAGTTAAGCAGATATCTGAGGGTACTGTTGAACGGTACAAAGCTCGTTTGGTAGCAAAAGGATATACACAGACTTATGGCATCGACTATGATGAAACTTTTGCGCCTGTTGCAAAAATGAACTCTGTTAGAACCCTTATATCATGTGCTGCTAACTTTGGATGGGATCTATTCCAGCTCGATGTAAAGAATGCTTTTCTTCATGGATAACTTCAAGAGGAGGTATATATGGATATTCCTCCAGAATTTGCTACCGCTCAGACAGTGGGCAAAGTATGCCAGTTACGACTCTCTCTTTATGGTCTGAAGCAGTCACCTCATGCTTGGTTCGATCGCTTCCGACGAGCAATCATTCAGATGGGGTATAAACAGAGCAATGCAGATCACACACTCTTCTTTCAGCACAACAAGGGTAAGATTGCTGTTTTGATTGTCTATGTTGATGATATTGTGGTCACAGGAGATGATTCTGAGGAGATAGCTCATTTGAAGGCTCAGCTGGCACAGGCATTTGAGGTGAAGGATCTTGGACATCTTCGATATTTTCTTGGGATAGAAGTTGCTCGTTCTTCAAAAGATATTTTTCTCTCCCAAAGAAAATATATTCTAGATCTTCTTACAGAAATTGGTATGTTGGGATGTCGACCTATTGCTACTCCTATTGAACAAAATCATCGACTAGTAGCCAATACCGGTGTTCCT